>NW_027497096.1:0-154487 GCF_021521415.1 Bidens hawaiensis | reverse complement strand
ATCATGCCCGTGTTTTAGTCATACCGTGCGTTACATCAGAGAGTTATGGTATTGTGGTGCACAACGACTGTCAAGTGGCAGCCGGTGGTAGGGGTGATCATGGGTCGGTTTTGGGCGGTTTTGAGTCAAACCCATAACCATAGGTCAGTTAATCGTAACAAAAAAAATATAACTGGACTTAAAAGTTTGGTACCAATTATTATAAAAAACATGACATAATCTAACAAAGTATATAATCGTTAATATTAATACAAAATATTAAAAAAAAAAGAAAGGCATTATATATTCCAACAATGAAATTCAACTTAATTTGATAACAAACATTGAACTAAAAACAGTATAATAATATAATCCAATAACATGTTTGGTGGAAGTTAATTCCAAACATATTGTTGGTTAAATAAATGAGTTGGTTCGGTTATGGTGGTTTTGGATTTATCTTTAACCAAAACCGACTCGTATTTGACGGTTTTTAAAATTCCATTAAACCGACCCACCGGTTATGTCGGTAATCAGTTAAAAACGGTTCGGTTATGTCGGTTATGGTTCGGTTAAACAGTTAAGTTGCTCACCCCTAGCTGGTGGTATGATTTCCAGGGAACGCCAAAATTAAACTCTTAAAGCAGCCTGAACCCAAACCCGGTTAAGATAATATAGTTTAGTTGAAATGTGACAACGAGACTTCCCAAGTTGATGAATGTGTTGACCTAACACAAAAAGGTCAGCTTTCAAAATTAAATGAATAAAATAATAATAATAATAATAATAATAATAATAATAATAACTTCCCCACCTTTCTCTCCTACAAATAGCCAAGCAACTGCCCAAAGCAATGTGTTCAATTACCTTCTTCTCCATCAAACTTTCACCCTTATCTGTTCTTCCAACTCACAACAACAATCAACAATGGTGGCTCTGTCACAATCCACAATCCAACAGTTCTTTCTCAAACCAAGCAAACCAGTCAACCCTTTGACGTTTCCTCAAATTCCAACCATTGACTTATCAAAACCTGATTCAAAACACCTTCTGGTCAAAGCATGTCAAGAAGTTGGATTCTTCAAAGTCATTAATCATGGAATCCCTTTAAACTTCATCAATAAACTTGAAACTGAAGCCACTAAATTCTTCTCTTCACCTCAATCAGTCAAAGAAGAAGCCGGTCCACCCGACCCATTCGGTTATGGCAATAAAAATATCGGTCGCAATGGCGATGTCGGTTGGGTCGAATATCTTCTCCTCGACGTCAAACCCAACTCGCAACGCAACATATTCGTCTTTAATTCTGATCAACACCAAGAAAATTTCCAGTATGGATTTTAATTTAACTTTCTTGTTTTTAAATTACCGCAATTTTCATTCATTAAAAAACAGTGTTTACATTAAACATATAAACACTGAAACAGAATGAAAACTGTAGCTCTTTTTGAATAACAAAACTAAGTCATTTAAAAATAATATTCATGTCCCATAATATTACTATTCATTCACTAAAGAGCAGTGTTTACATTCAGGCAACAAGCTGTGGACTAGCTCTTTTTGAATAACAAAAATAAGTCGTTTGAAAATAAAATTAATAGACGTTGGGTTATAAACTTATATTATTATTATTCATGACTCGTTGAACACGATAAACCAAGATTTTTTTTTTATATAAATATAAATGCTCTGTTTTCCACCTTTGCTAAATTGGAAAATTATGATTTTGCAGCTGTGCATTGGATGATTATGTGACAGCAGTGAAGAATATGGCTTGTAAGATTCTTGAAATGATGGCTGATGAGTTGAAATTGGAACAGAGGAATGTGTTTAGTAAATTATTGATGGATGAACAGAGTGACTCTGTTTTCAGGGTGAATTATTATCCACCATGCCCTGAGGTTCAAGAAAGTGAAATTGATGGTGGGAATTTGATTGGGTTTGGAGAGCACACAGACCCGCAAATTATTTCGGTTTTAAGATCGGATAACACCTCGGGGCTCGAGATTTCGTTAAGCGATGGCAGTTGGTTGTCTGTACCTCCTGATTCCGAGTCGTTCTTCATCAATGTTGGCGACTCGTTACAGGTCCGCATTACTTTTTACGACTTGAACACCTGACTTTTTAATGTTTATGAGACTTCTGGCCTTATAATTTATATTTATAGTTATTAATAATATCTAAAGATTTTTAGTAACTCTATTTTTTTAAAATATATTTTTAAGGGATGGGTATCATTACAGAACTCTTTATTTATTTAAGAACTTGAACTAACTCTTGAAAACTAACGTTTTTTATAAATTTTTTTGTATGTTAGTGTTATTTGAGTGTAGTTTTATCACTATTTATATCTATATCTACGATTACAATTATGAAAATTAGTTTTTACACATATCTAATTTTTTTTTTGCATATATGTAATTTGTTATTATATGAATTTTACACATATGTAAACTTATGATTTATATTTGTAATCAAAAATTAATATATAAAATATGGTAAAACTAGTCTCAAACAATGTTAATATATGAAAAAAAAATTAAAAATGTTTGGTTCTTATGAGTTCCTAGAAGTTCTTAACTTTTTTGGAGTTCTCAAATGATACTAACCCTTTTTTTAAGTTACCTAATTAATTAGGTAACCGTCTTATATATAATAATATGCACGTCCAGTTACATGTTTTTTTATAATTTTTTCATTAAAAATGATTTTTTATTGAATATTCCTTTATGATAATTAACTAAAAAGTAAAAACTATGTCTATCGGTCTAAAAAGTTTTCTTTACATTAACCTAATTAACCTCTCAATTGCGACTAGTAACCGATTTATAAATTTGTATCATGATAAAATACATTTGTGGTTGCAAATTACTTTTATACTAAAAAGTGAAAGCAAAAATGTTGAATAGACTAACTAAATTTGAATATATTTATTTCAAAAAGTTTACAAAAATGGTTATAGGAGGGTTGTACTTTGAGAGAACATGTACAAGTAGTTCAAATGACTCCTATATGTAAATTCCCCATCAATTTAGCATATATGCTTTCCAAGTCCTAATCAATCTTTTTCCCAAGTTCTACAAGTCACTATCCACCTACATTTTTAGACAAAATAATAGAATAAATCATTGAACAATTATTACTCATTCATTTATATATAATAATACATAGAAGGGATGTGACATGTAGATCTTAAAATTTATTTGTATAAAACATTTACAATATTAAACATGTAATTGTGATATACAACTAGTTTTATTGGGTATGACTTTCATAATAAACAACACTATATTTCCATCATGTATTTAAAGTTTTTTTTATTTTGCATATTAAAGTATTAAACCTAACATAACATTAGAGTTACTTATACTCCTCTACATATAGCATTAATTTTCAATAATTTCATATCAACTGAAAATGAAATTGTCTTTTCAAAGATAATCTAAAAAAGGGTAGTCCACTTGACCCACATGTTGAAGAAACATATATTTTAATTATGTTAAAAATATAATTAAATTAGAATATTTAAACTTATAATTAGCGTTTATGACACGATAAAACATTCATGTTGATTCGACATCAATCTTGTCCATGATATTTGTGATAATAGGTGATGACAAATGGAAGATTCAAGAGCATAAAACATAGGGTGGTGGCTAACAGTAAGAAAAGCAGGATGTCAATGATATACTTTGGAGGACCACCATTGAATGAGAAGATAGCTCCATTGGCATCACTACTTGAAAGGGAAGAAGACAGCTTGTATAAAGAGTTTACTTGGTTTGAGTACAAAAATTCGGCTTTCAACTCTTCATTGTCCCATAATAGGTTGGGTATCTTTGAAAAGTTCTCTTCTAAAATTTAGACACTTGTTTCTTAAATCGAAATATTACAGTGTATTTATTATTATTATTATTATTATTATTATTATTATAAAAGTTATTATTTAAATTAAAGAAAATAAATAAAGTTTATGATGTTACTATTGATTTTGATTGTACAATTGAGGTTTCCTTTTTATGTTAAAAGGTCTTACATTGTTAAAAAA
Organism: Bidens hawaiensis; assembly: GCF_021521415.1. Lineage (NCBI taxonomy): Eukaryota > Viridiplantae > Streptophyta > Magnoliopsida > Asterales > Asteraceae > Bidens > Bidens hawaiensis. The sequence continues at coordinate 150,460 of NW_027497096.1, read as the reverse complement.
AAAGTTTGTAGTTTTAATTTAAAAAAAAATAAATTAAGTAGCTCAATTAAAAAAATTTATAAAAAGTTCAATACGTTTGTTGTGTACGGTTCGTTTGCGAGACATGTTAATATTTCATCATTGTTAAAATGAGATATCCAAGTAGCAAAGGATAAAAAGATTGGTTGCTTAATACTTTATAGGCTAATAGCATCGATGGAGCCTAGGGTGGAAGAAAACTGATTAATCAAACCGAAAACGAATTTATCAAGAAAACTGTATCGAATACCTAAAAACCGATTTTTGCGCCCATATGGGGTGACTTGGATGTCGATTGGCGTCTGAGAAGGGCTCCACTACACAGCCTAAAATCTAAGAAAATAATAAAATCAAAAGATCAACGACATTTAAACAAACAAGTGAACAATAGTGTCAAATATTTTTGAATGTTGAATTATGAGATTGTTTAGAAAAATATTCCAAATTAGTGCTACCGTTAACAACTTGACTCGTTCATTTATGAAATTAAATCCACGATTCCAAAAACTTAAGTTACTATTTTAAGTAGCATTATAACTTTATCATACAAATCATATTAACTATTTATATATATCAAAACAGACAAATGGACGTGATTCATATTGTCAAACAAATAAAAGTAAACATTTTAATAAAGTTTGTCGAAAAGTTGATAAATCAAATCATATTAAAAAACGATGAGTTGGATTTTAGTTTTTAAAGACCGATTAGAATAGACAGGTTAAATCAAACTATTTTTTTCTAGTTAAATACATCGATTAAACTTTATTTTAGAGTTCACGTTTATAATTATTTAGATTTTTATGCCAACTTGGATTGATGTTTTTATGTTATATTTACATTAAGGTAGCATTTGATATCAAAATGGCATGTGAAATTGAAAGAATCATTGTGATGAAATGAGGAAAAAAAAGTGTTTAGTTAGTCAATTAAATAGAATCAAGGATTACATAAAAAATCTCATTTTATCAAAATCATTCATTTATAGTTTAAATCAAATGTTTTTTTTCTTATTTAATTCTTCTTTCTCGACATAACCACCTGACAACCGTCACCAACACTGCCATTGTCGCCACCACTGTTATGAATTATTAGACATTTCATTCACCTGTTGTTTATGAATTATTACTCTTATTCCTTTGAAACAATTTGAATTGGCATGGATTATTCTCACACCATATAAGTTATTTGAACATCATATGTGTCTATACGGATTGTATATGGGTTATACGAGTGTATAGGTGCAAAATTTTGTCCTTTTGTGATGAAGAGTGTCAGATGTTTGAAGCCTATACGGCTCGTATAGGGACAATACGACCCGTATAGAGCAGAGAAGTTGTCATATGTAGATTAGTTAATCATGTAAGGTATAACTCCTATACAAACCGTATAGAGTTATTTACACACTATGGGATTGATGTTTGAATATAAAGACACTTTGTAGTTCATTTTATCATATGTATTTATGTTATAACTTATCTATACTATATATAAAGCATGAGTTAAGTACCTCTTAAATTTTAAGAGGTATCAAACTTGTTGCTTTTAGTACACATTATAATGCCTAAAATTAAGACATTTTAGGGGCAATTTTGTATTTTAACAATTTTGTCTTTTAGCAAAGCAAAATCTTACGTTTTATTTTTAATTTATTCAAAAATAAATACAATTTTGGCCCTTTAACTTTAATCACATTTTGTTAATTTATATAATAGTTAGATATATACCCCTTGTTTTAAACCAACTACCCAGACGACGTTTAAACGTTTATAACGTTTTCACACGCTAATATTTTTTTTAAAACATTATACCATTAAAACGAGTATTTTATTCTCTTTCATTTGATTATGGTATTGCTATACTTTTTTCATTCAAAAACTTAACGTATTATGTGATTACTATTAAAGATCGGCAAACGAATCGGGCGGGTTCGGTCGTTCGGGTCATGGGTCTAAAAGGTTAAGGTTGGAATGAGTCGATACAAAAAGGTTAATTCGGTTTGGGTCAGGACGGGTTTGGGTTGAAAGGATTCGAGTCATAACGAATTTCGGTTAGAAAATTATCAAGCGAAACGGGTTGCGGGTCAAGACGAGTTCAATGTAGCGTTAAGTGCGCACCAACACCTGACTGAGCGTGCACAATCGTTGTGTAACGTGCTTACTAACACCGGTTAAGATTCCAATGACACAATACGAGTATAATATCGTCGGGTTACGGGCGTATTATTATGAAGTCACGCACATACAGAGACAGTAACACCGGTTACGCATCCGATGTCATGTTTGTTAAACATGTACAACACCAAATCAAATTGAAGTCTCCTAATATCTCGAAGAATATTTAATATAATAATAATAAGTTTATTATTATAGATAAGTTAGTCTTATCTTTAATCCTAACTATATTTTTTTCAAATTGTGTATTTGAGTTAGTATAAGATTAGGAACCATGGGTTTATATATACCCTAGGTTCAATGTGTTAGTTAAAAAAATTATTAAGTTTTTCTCGTTAGTCGTTTTCTTAATAAAAGAGTCGATCGTGTATTGATCAAATCCTTGTGTTCGTGTTCTTAATTCACCCGCTAAAAGTTTAACAAGTGGTATCAAAGCCTAGGGCTCGTATCGTGAAGCGTTTTGAAGATCGGGGCAGCCTCCACCGGCGAGTGTGTCCGTCGATGGAGGGCATGCGCAAAAGAAAGGGCTTGGGTCGCAACCAGAAGATTAACAACAACTGTAGGCGGACATGGTGATTTGTTTCGGGTCAATTGTTGTAGTGCGGGAGTGCCGTTTGGGACTACGGTAATGAACGTCAAGGTCCGTGGTTATTAGAAGTAATATATGGTATTGCAATTATTATGTTTGCAATTTAAATTTGTTTTGTCACTTATCTTCTTGGAATTGGTGATAAAAAAAATCAACCATAATCTACAAAGTTATTTTTGTGATTATGGTCGAAGGAAAACAGCCATATTTATTATATGAGTCTTATTTTATCATCGATTGGTAGCAATAAAATCTTTTATTGGGTATTGCTAGTGTCGTTGTTTAAGAAAATAAAGGAAGCATTTTCCTAGTGTCTTGTTTCGCCATTCATATTGTAGTTAGGAAACCTATCAAAGGAAGGTCTGTCCGTGTTTCGATTGTGGTAGTTTCCGATCGAACAAAGGTGTGTCCCGGTTCTGATCGAGATGAGTAAGTTTACGATTTAAGGTGTGCCTGGTTCCGATCGTGAACGAGTTGCAACCTGTTTGTCGGGTTAATGAAGCAAGGGTTTATTTAAATCGAATGAAATCGAATGAATCGGGTTAATGCCGATTGAAATCGAATGAAGCAAGGGTCAGGTGCTTACGTTTATTTAAAGTAGAAAAACCGATTTTAAGGAAGGTTTATCCATGTTCCGAGTGCGGCTTAGGAGACCAAGAAACCGATTGGAAGCAAGGTTCGATCGAAGGTGTGTCCAGGTTTCGATCAGTTTGCATCTAATCCTTTGGGTTGTATCCAGGTTGTGTGTCAACTTAGTTTTGGCGAGTTGAAGGTATCCGTGATGATATGCTATGTCAGGTCCCTCGATTTCAGCTGGATCTTACTTAATCATGTCATAACTCACACAGATTAATGTGCCGACAAGAGAGTTAATGACGGGTTGCTATATTTAGAAATATATCTGTTTGTTAAAGGCGGAATCAATAACAAACATACGGTTGCAATGAATAATCAAAGGTAGAAGGCACACACAGGATTCACTAAGATTTCCATCTATATAATTTTCATCATACAAAGTGGATAATCGATTTAGGGTTTTAGGAATCCTAGGACAGCCGTCACACGATATATTCTATTTCAATAAATGTGTCTGTCTATCCTTTTTCGTGTCTTTTTATCCTTTTTCGTGTGTCTTTTTATCCTTTTCCGTGTGTCTTAGGCGGCGTGCCCTAAAACATTCTATTTATAGGCCTGCCATCCTATGACAGCTGTCATTCCTTCTAGAAACCCTAAATACAACGTATATATCCAAATTACATATTCAAAATAAACTAAGTGTAAAACAAGTCTTCCGGGTAGGCTTTACAACATTCTTCATTCTCCGAGTACGCTTTGTACTCTGCCATCCTTTGGACTTGGTAACATAGAAGTGTGCTCGAAATCAGTTTCCGGGTAGACTTTACTTGAAGAGTATTTTACCAAGTAAAATACTCACCGGGTAGACTTCAGTCTTCTTGGTTTTGTCAAACTTTGCCCGACAAATCTTTACGAGCAACCTTGTTCTTTAATGATCCATTTCAGCTATTTGCTATAAAATAACTTATTAGCAAAGTGTACTCGGGAGTACTGTTCCTTGCTTGAGCTGAACCTTGCCCAATATTACTTATAGATATTCCTTTAGATCATCAAGCATACTTGGACCATACTTATTAATGAATACCTTGCCCGGTCTTCCAATCACTTTGCTTCTTGGACTTGGTTGACCAAACCTTACTCGGAAGAGTAATATATTTGGCTCTAAAGAACAGACTTGCTTGATAAAGTGAACCTTGCCCGGATTTACATAAACTAGTGAACCTTGCTCGGCAATACACTAATTTGCAAACCTTGCTCGGATAACCACTAAAAAAGACTACCTGAAGTAAACCTTGCCCGATAGACAAAATATCACACTCGACTAAGTAAAACCTTGCTCGGATGTCTAAGGTGTGCCCGGATCCATACTTAGCGAATTCTGAGAAGGTTGAGAAGATTCCAATCTTCCATATACTTCATTCTGGTCAGATCTTTGACTCAACAATCTCCCCCTTAGGTCAATTATTTGACTCAACAATCTCCCCCTAGATTGGAACACCTCAGCTGACCCAAAACATTTCTATGGTTACTTACACTTAGCAAAAATACACATCAAATCAAAAATCAAAATTACATAATCAAATAACATAAGCAAATTACATAGTCATAAAGTTTGTCCGAAGACATTACAAAACAAAGCCTATTCTATTAAACTTGTCTCTTTCTTGCATCATGAATGGCTTGTCTTCTGTTGATTAGCTCTGAAGCTGCTTTCATCTTGAAAATATTAAGGGCTTGGTAGTGAGTGTGACTTTCTGGTATAGCCAAGTCCCTTATATCCATTAGATCTTCATTGTGCAGGCAGGTCAAGTCTTCATCTTTTTTAATGATCCCCAGAATTTTTCCATCCGAATTTCTCAGTACAAAATGATTAACATTCTCTTTTAATTCAATTTTAGCTATAATCCCATTTTCCTGTACTGTGTAATTGGGGCGTCTCATTCTTCTTCCCAGACTTATACATGTATTCAAGTTGGACAATGGATTCTCATCTCTGAAGGTCACCTGAAAGTCTCTTTCTGCTATGTCCATTCTTTTCAGCTTTGCAGTCCTTTTTGACTTGTGAGACTGAATCAACCTCCAGCTCCTCTTTTCTTTTAAGAACTTGAATCCTTTTCCAGCCTCTTCATACAAGTATTTTGACAGATCATTCATCTGTCTACCTGCCAATCTGCTTCTGTCTCTGTAATCATACAATCTGAGAGTGGCCATTCTATCCAACTGTTCTTCATTGTAGTCACGAAAGTCACTCCTAACCACAATCTCTCTCAGCAATCTGCTTTCCATAATCACTTTTAAAGATTCAGTAACTGAGTCAAAGTACAATTCCCTAGGAAGATCCACATCGGACTGTGGTCTTGTTGTTCTTTGTTGTGCAGAACTGCTTGACTCACCTCTTTCTCCTTGTGGAACTCTTCTTGAAATAGGAGGTCTGAAGGGAATGGACTTCTTTGGTTTTGCAGGCCTCAAGTTAAAGACATTAATGTATATAGCCTCAACCATCTCTGTTGGTAGATTGGCAAGTTCAACAACATTGTGTCCTGCTGCTTTAAGTTCTTTTAACATTTTATCCATGCCAGGAGTTCTTGCCAATCCAGCAGGTACAAACCTACCATCAGCATAATATCTTGGGTTCTCTCCTTCCCTTAAGGCTTTGTCTCATACATTTTTTTTAATATAAAAGAGGTATTTCAAATCCTCCTTTTCTAAGACATTGAAGTCTGCTTCAGTCATTCCTCTTTGATTTATCATTATGTTTCTTAGAATATTTATCATTTCTTCATTTTCCCAAGGGAGAAATTGTTCATCGTCAGGTTCAGGCTTAGATTCCTCTGGGATGGGTGTTTCAACAGTAAGCACTTCATCTGGTTTTTCCTTTTCAGCCTGTTTCTTTTGTTTCTCCCTCAAATGTGGATTCTTCCCTTCTTTGCTTGAGGTTCATCAGTTGCTTCAGCCTGTTTGGTAGAGCTCTCAGTTTGGACCCTTTTCAATTTTTCTTTTCTTTTCAGTTTGTTGTACTGGTCCAACACTGATTCTCTGGATAAATATTCAACAATCTCAGGCTTTATACCTCTTTCCAGCAGGTATCCACACATTCCTCCAAACTTTTTCTTCAAATTTTCCATCTTTTCAAGTTTCTCATTTTCTTTTACACACTTTTCAGTCACCTTCTCTCTCTCTATGTTATACAGGTCTTGTAGTTTGTCAAAGTTTAGGTTAGACAGATCTTTTTCTGAATGATTGTGCCTTCTGAGATATTCCCTGAATTTCTGACTTTCCCTATTTTTCTCTTCCATCTTTTCCTTCAGAGCATCTCTTTCTTTGTCAAGTCTCATCTGCAACTGATCATCATCAAGATCAGCCAGTGAATCAAAACTTATGCCATATCTTCTTAGTTTTTCAATCAAAGGATTTTTCCTTTTAGCCTCCCTCATACTCAACTCAATGTTTGTCCTCTGTTCCTCAGTCATTGTGACTTGAGGGGACACAACATTAGTAGATTTCACATTCATTTCCTGATCATTCCCAAGGTCATTATCATTATCATCAGAACCTTCAGATTCATCCTCTCCTTCAGATAGATCATTCATAGCATCAATATTTGGTTCATCAGAGGATGGATTCTCAGGGATTGATACATCTGGCACTCCTTTCACGTGTTCATCTGGCCTTAAAGTCTGCAAAGGAATTGCCCTTATGGGACTTGCTTCATCATCAGGGGTTTCTACAAAGTAGTTGTTCTTTTCATCCCATCTCCCTTTCTTTACAGACTTAGTACCTTCATCTGACATGAATGTTTATGGTCGATCCCTTTTCCTTGAATACTTATTTCCATACTTGGGATCATCCACATACTCCCATTCATCAGGATTTTGTCTAATGTCATCTTTGATCTGTTGGGCCCATTTCTGTGCAGCCATTGAGGCCATGGACTCACGAATTTCTTCTTCACCCATCATATCAGTATTCAGATTTACTGGTTCAGCAGTCTCATTTGACTTTGTTTCTTGTTGACTTTCAGTTTGAAACATGCTGACCACCATAGCTAGGAAGTTATCAACTTCCTCATCTCTTCTCAACTCAATCAAGGCCTCTATCACTTCTTGATCAGCCACTTCTTCAATGAATTCCTTTGCAAATTTGGCTTGATTGATCAAGTTTTCCTGCTTTGCCAACTCTACATGGTCCATAGTTTGGGCCAGTATTTCTCTGTCTCTTGTTTCTCTCAAAATGTTTTCTTGTTCCTTTAGAGCAGCAGCAGCAGCTTCATCATCTTCTCTAAAGAAAATATCCTTTTCTGGATATGCCTTAACAGGCTCTTCTTCTGTAACCTTTGCCTTACCCTTCTCAATCCTTCTCCTCACATCCTCCTCATCTTCAGACTGTACTTCTAGTTCTGGGTCATGCTCTATTCTCTTGGAACTTGCTTCTTGATCAGTTTCTGGTTCAGTGTTTATAAGTTCCCCAGTAGCAGCATTTTCATCAATCATTACTTCAGTCTCTTCTTCTGTCTGAACATCAGTCAAGACATCAGTAGCTATGTCAGTTAAAATATCAGTAGCTATGTCAGTAGAGGCTACATTTTCCTCAACATTTGTCATTTCAATCTCATCCACTCTCTCAACATTCTCTTCAACATTCTCATTTTCAATTTCCTTTTCATTTCCTGTCTCAATATCCTACTCACTCCATACTACTCTCACAATCTCATGATTCACATCATAATCCTGTTCTGCACCATCAGACATATCAGCTTCATAATCTATCTCTTCAATTCTCCTCTCCTCTCCATCATCATAAACATTCATAATCATTTTCAAACTGTCTACAGTCTCTACACCTGTTCCAGTTATAGTTTCAATATTCACATCAGAGACAGTTGGCATATTCTCATTCTCCCCCTGTTTTGGGGCAGCTGAGGTCTTCTCAACCTCCTGCTCCAGGGCTTGAATTTTCAAGTTTGCATGTACCAACTTCTCTAACAGCATCACATTCTCCTCTGTCACCTCCTCATTCCTTCTTTTCAATTCTGCATTTTCTAACATTAAGTCCAGATTTCTTTGAAATAGGTCTGTTTCTGTATGTGAGGTTGTAGGTGGTGATGTAGAAAAAGGTTCATAATCAGGTTGTTATGTGGTGTGAGTTTTGAAAATGGATGGTGGTGGTGATTGTGTATGAGGTGGGCTAGAAATTAATGGATCAGAATGTGTTGGGCTTGTTGTTGGTGGTGTTTGTGGTGGTGTTGGAATAGTTTGTTCAATTTTCTCAAATTGCTCCCCCTGTTCAGGTGCAACAACTTCTACAGCTACTCCATCTCCTCCTTCAACTCCATCAACATCATCATCTCCATAATCAGAGTCTCCATCATCATCACTGTCATCATCTTCTCCTCATTCCTCCTCTGAGCTTAACTCAGGCACAGGCATCACAACCAAGTCATGGTTCAACAACCATGGCAATATCTCAAATGGGACATTTGAGTTGTATACATTTGAAACACCTGGATTCTTGATTCTTCTGTATGTATCAGGGTTTTGCAACATGTGTATAGTTCTAACAATGGGTAGATCTTGGAGTTCACTGTTGAAGATTATCTTGTTGGTACATGTATGTCAGTAGTTCATAGTCTAACGTTTGTAATCGAGTCTGTAATGTAATTATGTTTTTTATTATGTTTATGTTTATGTAACGAGCGAAGTTGTCAACAAGTTCGCTTAGGCGAACTTGTTGAACAAGCGAAGTTGTTAACAAGTTCGCTCAGGCGAACTTGTTGAACAAGCGAAGTTATGGACAACTTCGCCTGAGGCGAAGTTGTCGTGTTTATATATACTGTTCACCGTAACAGTTGAGGGTGTTCGCGAGGTTGGTTAGGGTTTGTTTCAGTTGATTAGTTCGAGAGTTACGTGTCAGAGTCTGTAATAGTGACCTCGTGTCACGTGTTCGGGTTATCAATATAACGTGTTTCGGTTATTGCTAGTGTGTTTGATTTATACGTATTCTACGCTCGTATCTACCTACGCAGGGATTCCGCACCTGCGCAGATAGCGACATCCCGTGTACGATCGGTCCAGGAACCTACAATTGGTATCAGAGCCATCGGCTCGATTGTGAGGTTCGGGATTTCACGCGGGTGTAGAAAACGTCTCGTTTGACCTATTCACGGGACGAGTTTTTGTTCGTATTGAGTTCTAATCACTATATACAGTCATTTTCAAGCCTTTACAACGACCGGAAACTGCAAAATAGTCGACAACAGATCTGAATATTTTCAGTGTTCATCGGGCGAAGTTACTGTTCTTCAGGCGAAGTTGCCGTCACTGAAAGTAGGGTTTCGGCGAAGATATAAGGCTAAGCGAAGTTATCCACAACTTCGCCTACCTCATAAGTTCGCCTAAGCGAAGTTATCCTCAACTTCGCTTACCTCCTAAGTTCGCTTACCTTAAGCGAAGTTATTCTCAACTTCGCCAAGTCACGCGAATTTAAGAATTTTTCCAGCGAAGTTAACACTTAAGCGAAGTTATTCTTAACTTTGCCTTTAGTACTGTTTGGACAAATTTTTGAATTTTTCGGGTTTTTGAGAAGATGTCGCAAATTAACATCTCTGAATTGGTGAAAATGGAAGTCGAAGCGGGGTCAGCCACTAAGGCCCCAAGGCTGTTAAAAGGAACTGACTTTGTAGCTTGGAAAGATAGATTTATTCAGTATATTAAATACCAGGATGCAAAGATGTGGGTGTGCATCCAGGATGGATATATCCCATCGACAATGGTGTACGAAGGTCGTGATGTGGTTAAGAAGTACAGCAAGATGGAGGAAGAGGAGAAGAAGATGTACGAAGCCGAAAGCAAGGCTCACGCAGCTATCACTATGGCTCTTCCACAGGAGATCCTTCATACTTTCAGAAAGTATACATCGGCTCGAGAGCTTTGGGATGCTCTTGAAAATAGATTCGAAGGGAACGTAGGTATTCGTGCCTCGAAGATTAAACTGTTGAAGACTCAGTTCTCTGTCTTCAAATATTTGAAGAACGAATCTCTGGATGATATTATCACTCGATATTATCATCTAATGACAGAGCTAAACAACTATTCGATTGCTTACAGAGAAGAGGAGATAGTTGAAAAGCTTCTCGATGCTCTCCCACCGAAGTGGGAAATGTACACAGTTCTGATGAGGGAAGACAGAGACTTTCCTAATTATGATTTGGAGACAGCAGTCAACAAGCTCAGAACCTTTGAGCTTAATATGGTTCGTAAAGAGACACCAACAGATCAGATTCAAGACCCTGGTATGTATGGTGCCAAAGTTAACTCAGGCTCAAGTTCGAAGCCTGACTCTGCTGCTTACTACTCCAAAGGAGAGTCAGGTTCTGACTCTTCTCATGAAGGAAACGTTTCAGTAAACATGAACGGTGATGTTTGCTTTGTTGCTGGAGGTTCAAGTGCTTCGAAACCTCAAACATCCAACAGTAGTTTCTCTCCCAGTGCCTCAAGCAATAACTATTCCAAGATGCCAATGAGTGTCAAATCTGCTGAAGAGCAGTTTGCAGTCTATGCATCTTTTATTGCTTCATATGAGAACTACATACAAGGGAAGATTGTGGACCCTGCTATTTTGGATGAGGATTATGACCAGATCGATGCTGATGATCTGGAGGAGATGGATTTGCAATGGCAAATGGCCATGATAGTGAGGCGAGTCAAGCGTTTCATGAATAAGACGGGGAGAAAGTTTGTTGGTGGTAGGCCCGGATTCGACAAGTCTAAAGTGAGGTGCTATAACTGTCAACAGTATGGGCACTTTGCTAAAGAATGCAGAAACGAGAGAGTTGAACTGGGTCAAGGCCGGTCTGCACAGCCTACTGGGATTAGTAAAGAAGTCAATGCCATGTTGTCTAGAGAAGCCGGTGAATACAACTGGAACCTGCATGCGAATGAAACTGGTGAGCAGGCGAATATGGCTAAGGTAGAAAATGAAGATTGTGAGAAGATGACTGGAGAGGAGAAAGCTACTGGTAAGGAGAAAGCTTTCATGGCAGATAACGATGGTCAACCCTCCGAGGTAAGTTCTAAACCTGTTTGTACAAAATGTGAGAATTTGTCTGAGCAACTTGCTACCATAACTGATCAGTATGTTCGTTTAGATGCTGAATTTAAAACTCTTAAAGAAGATCATCATTTTACTAAGGCAAGAGAAAACAGTTACAAAGTTAAAATAAAAGCATGTGAAAAAGATGTCAAAAGCTTAAAAACTAAACTTGCTGAAAAAATTGATGTAATTGACCTAAGTTATGAGGTTTTAGAAGAAAAGACTAAACTTATTGCTGAACGAGAAAAGCAGATTGCTGACCACCAGGTGAAAGTGGTGGAACTGAACCGAAAACTCGAGCAGTTCCGAAATTCCTCAGCTATTCTAGATCACCTCGTTAGTGATCAAGGTACCTCTGCAAAGAGGGGAGGAATTGGTTATCACGAGGTGCCACCACCTTATAACCACAACTACACTTTCAACCCTAGTATTCAGAAATCTGTGGATTTTGAAGTTCCTCAGACAGTTCCAATCAAGGTTACATGTAAAGAACCAACTGTTAGTAATGGCGAAACGAGTTCGCCTGTTTCTAGTGTAAATATTTCTGTTACGAGTCCAGTCTCATCGGATTCGGATAAGTTGTCCGAATCAGGTAAGACGAAAGAGAAGGTAGTGTTACCCACTGGTGGAGATAAAAATAAATCTTCTAAAAAGAGTACTCCACTCAATCCGTACGTCCCACCTTATGTGAGACGAAAGGCTGGTAACACTGCCTCTACATCCAAAACAACATTTGAAAAGAAAATGGAGTATTGGTGTTGTTTTCGATGTAATAAGGTAGGACATCTTGTTGCAGATTGCCCTCTGACGCCGAGATACAGAGGTGTGAGGCCAAATAAAACTGAGAATAAGCATCAGTTTGATACTGCTAAAAATGAAAACTTTTCAAAATGCCAAAATGTAACTAATTCAAGTTTTCATAAAAACAAACCTCAGTTTTTCAACCAAACCACAAGATATAACACTTTCAATTCACATAGGTTTGGAAGGCATCACACTCAATCTTCAAGGAGATTTCCTAACAGGACTTACAGGAATTATCCTGATGCTAACTTTGGAAAGCCAGGGTACGGGACGTATCGATCCAAGACCAATTGGTCTTGGGTCCCAAGATTCTAATTCTCTGTTTTATTGTGCAGGAACAGTTGAACAGGGCTGCCCACAGTCTTTGGATTGTAGATAGCGGCTGTTCCCGGCACATGACGGGCAACAAACACTTGTTGCAAGACTTAAAACCTGTTCAGGGAGCGAGAGTTAGTTTTGCTGGTGAAAGCGGAGGAAGAATTACTGGTAGAGGTACAGTGTCAAATGGAAGGATGACACTTGAGAATGTGAATTTTGTGGAGGAATTGAAGCACAATCTGCTGAGTGTGTCGCAGATTTGTGATAAAGATTACACTGTCCATTTCACGAAGAATGAAGCGATCGTGTTGAAGCCTGGTTTCCAGATACCAGACGAGTGGATAGTAATGAAAGCTCCACGTGAAACAAATACATATGTGATGGATATGAGGTCTACTGAAATGGCCACGGGAGAATCTTGTTTAATGACGAAAGCAAGCGAATCAGAATCTGAATTGTGGCACAGGAGAATGGGGCACATTCATCTTCGGAAGATGAACTTCATTGTCAAGAATGGGCTTGTGATGGGCGTTCCCTTAAAAAGTTTTAACTTTGAAGACAAATGTATAGCATGCAAGAAGGGAAAGCAACACAAGAAATCCCATCTCACCAAGAAGGTCAACTCTATTGCCGGTACTCTAGAACTACTTCACATGGATCTCTTCGGTCCCGTGAATGTAAAAAGTCTAGGAGGTACCTCTTACTGCTTGGTGATCACTGATGACTACTCGCGATATTCGTGGGTATATTTTCTGAAATCGAAAGATGAGACGGCTCAAATGGTGAAGAATCTAATTACAAAAGTTGAGAACGTCATGAGTAAATCAGTTAAATACATCAGAAGTGACAATGGAACAGAGTTCAAGAACTTTGAAATGGAAATCTTCTGTCTTCAGAAAGGAATTGAACATCAATACAGCGCTCCGTATACTCCGCAACAGAATGGAGTGGCTGAAAGGAAGAACCGAACTTTAATTGAAGGAGCCAGAACTATGCTGGCAGATTCAAAACTTCCTGTGATATTCTGGGCTGAAGCAGTTGCTACAGCCTGCTATGTTCTGAATAGGGTGTTAACCGTTAAGAGACTTGGAAAAACATGTTACGAGCTTATGCATGGAAGGAAGCCCAACTTGAGCGGTCTTGAACCATTCGGGTCTCCTTGTTCGATTTTGAAGACTAATTCGAAATTTGGTGAAGTAGCCGATGAAGGAATCTTAGTCGGTTATGTTGTTGGGACTCCCAACAGACGGGTCTTCAATACGTCGACTTGCAAGGTGGAGGTGGTGTGTAACACCGACATTACTAGTTACCAATCGCCAAAACCAAGCAATGGACCTGCTGAGCTTTTCGACTATGTTAAGCTGTTTAAGTCATTTAACATCCCTAATTTGGAAATTTCTGAAGAAGAAGAAAGAATTGCGTCGAAGATGATACTTGATGAGGAAGAGAATCTATTGCAACGAAAGCTTATTGAGAAAAGTCAACCTTCCACATCAAACACTATTGATACCCCTGCTGCCTTACCTGAAGATGAGTTTATCAATCCATTTCACTCTCAGCCAGAAACAACCATTGATGAGATCTCTTCAATTTGGAAGATAATTTGCATGTCGGTGCTGTTCCGACCACGAGAATTCACAAAGATCACCCATTGGAGAATATTATAGGTGATGTGTCCTCCAGTGTACAAACCAGAAGTAGCTTGAATGAGCACACATGTGTTTATACAAGCATTAAAGAAACGGGTATAATGAACGAATGTTTGTACTCCTGCTTTATTAGCCAGATTGAACCGAAAAATTATCAAATGGCTCTTAAGGACAGCTCGTGGGTCGAAGCCATGCAAGAAGAGTTGGCTCAATTCGAGAAGATGGAAGTCTGGACTTTGGTTGAAAAACCAAGGAATGTGCATGCTATAGGCACAAAATGGGTGTTTAAGTGCAAGAGGGATGAAAAGGGGATTATCATTAGAAACAAGGCAAGGCTGGTTGTTAAAGGTTTTAATCAGCAAGAGGGTATTGATTACAATGAGGTGTTCGCTCCTGTCGCCCGGTTGGAAGCGATAAGATTGTTTTTGGCGTTTGCTGCATGTAAGAGAATGAAGGTGTTTCAGCTAGATGTGAAGAGTGCGTTTTTAAATGGGAAAGTTGATGAGGTTGTGTATGTTGAGCAACCTCCGGGTTTTCCTGACCCAGACTTCCCAGATCACGTATACAAGTTGAGCAAGGCGCTGTATGGATTACATCAGGCACCTCGTGCCTGGTATTCAACGTTATCGGACTACTTGCTCGAGAATGGTTTTGAAAGGGGTTTAATTGACAGCACACTGTTCGTGAAGAGAGAAGGAAGCGACTTCCTACTAGTTCAAGTCTACGTGGATGACATCATATTTGCTGCATCTAGAGTCTCCATGTGTCAAGATTTTGAGGATGTCATGAAGAAAAGGTTCGAAATGAGTACTATGGGTGAACTAACTTTCTTTCTAGGATTGCAGGTTGATCAGAAGAAGGACGGGATGTTCATTCATCAGACGAAGTACGTTCATGATGTGCTCAAGCGATTCAAGATGGAGGACAGTTCTCCATATGACACTCCAATCTGCGTCAATCACAAATTGGGCGCTGAATCAGATGGTGACGCAGATGTGGACCCAACTCTGTATCGGGCGATAATAGGTTCATTAATGTATTTAACTGCTTCTAGGCCTGATATAATGTTTGCTGTTTGTCTTTGTGCACGTTTTCAGGCAAATCCGAAAGAATCTCACTTGAAATGTGCAAAGAGGATACTACGGTATCTCAAGGGCAAGCCGAAGCTAGGGTTGTGGTACCCGAAGGGAGGAGACGTGGAACTAGTTGCTTATACTGATTCTGATTATGGAGGGTGCAATCAGAGTCGGAAGTCGACAACAGGAGGATGTCAGTTTCTTGGTGGAAGATTAGTTTCCTGGCAGTGCAAGAAACAGACGTCAGTTGCAATCTCAACATGTGAAGCTGAATATATGGCAGCATCCAACTGCTGTTCACAGGTTTTGTGGATTCAGCAACAATTGCGCGACTATGGTCTGAATTTCTTACTAACTCCTATTTTAATTGATAACACTGCAGCCATCTCAGTAATTAACAATCCCGTGAAACATAGTAAAACCAAACATATTGACATTCGTCATCATTTCATACGGGATTGTGCTGAGAAGAAACTGATTAAGATCGAAAAAGTCGATACGCTCGAGAATTTCGCTGATTTATTTACAAAAGCGTTTGATAAATCCAGATTTCAAAACCTAATTGAGCTAAACGGGATGATCAATCCCGAGTAACCATGCTTTTCTTTTGTGTCTTAAAAAAAAAAAAAAAAAATATCACTATTGCTTAAAATTAGTCGGTTACCTCAGTTTGATGGACATATCCACGGATATGTTTTGGTCCTTGTTTCTACTTAGAAAATGAGGGTCGCCATTAACCAGATGACTGAAAGTGACCGGGGCAGTTATGATGTGTTTTCTTTCTGTCGCTGAAAATTAGTCGGTCATACATAGTTAGAAGGACACATACTTGTATGTGGTCGGTCCAGTTGATCCATTGGATCTTCAGGATTGCCGTTTACCTGAAGACTTTGACTTGATCGGGGTGACTGAAGTCAAAATTTTTTTGGGAAATGAAATTACTTTTCAAGTCTATTACTTCGTATGAAGTAAATGTGCTATGTTTAACAGAAAGTTGATCCACCTTGGAAAATGATATATATACTGATTGTGTGTGCTTAACTAGTGAAGTTATTAGGCTTAAAAGACTTTAGGACAGTCATTGTATGTCATGGTAATTTTTATGGTGCGTAAAAGTGTATGTGATATTAACTTAAATTACTCGATTTTACGTGGAAACTCCTTAAGAGTTTTGAATGTCTTCATGCATTTCTTTCCGAATGATAGGCAGAAAAGCGACTACCCAGTCATACACGAGCCCGTAAGTGTTCTGATTCCCGTGAAGAAAGCATTTCAAGACACTGCAGTGATCCAGATTCGGGACTTGCAGTGGTTTAGTACTCCGAAGTCTATAAGTATGTGTGGATAAAAAAAAATAAATAAAAATAAAAAATAAAAAAAATAAAAATTTTAAGTACTTATGAGTTATTGTAACAATCAAGACTTCTCAATTCTTGAGTAAGAAGAGAACGGGAAGCAGACAACGAGTATCTACAAGTTAATCAGACACTATGGGTCGAAGTCAATTCGGGGTGACTTGGGTATAGCCAAATACGCTTTGAGAATAGATAGAAGGCTTCATTATCTCTGAGTTGTTGCCCACTTAAATTTTGAGCTAAATTGAACCTTAATCCGTATCACAGAAACGATGAAAACCATTTAAGTTATTTACATGCTTACAACCTGTTTCTCTATGTCATAATACGGCTAAACACGGATCTATATGACAGTCACGTAGTGAGTGTGATTCCTGTTAGGATCTTTTCTAAAAACATAGTGGTCCCTGACTAGACTGAAATTTGATCCCTTATTTCGTTAAACTTTTATAAGTTTTTCTATTTTTGTAGTTGTATTATTTTATATCTGGTTACTTAGACTTGATCATTTTTGTTTAACTCTTTATGAAACTTTCAAATGTTAATTGGAAAATGTTCAAACTTAAAGGGTTGATTCTGAAAATATAGGCGAAGTTGTTGAATCAGGGGAACTTGTGCTTAACTTCGCCTAGGCGAAGTTATCCTTAACTTCGCCTGACCAACTCTGACCCTATATAAGGTGATTTTTTAAACAGTAAACTTCATTATAATATCAGCGAACTTGATTTTCCGGCGAACTTGAGAGATTTCCGGCGAACTTGCGTTTATCTCAGTTTTCGATCTTTGCTTCTAGTTTCTATTATCATTGAGGGTATGTGTTGTCGATATCTCTCACAAACTTGTTCGTTCTTGATCGTTTTTACCCGGTTCGAGACCTCGGGTCGTCGGACCTTCAAAACCGAAATCTTAAAAACTTGTGTTAACGTGTGAATGGACATCCTTTTCAACTTCACATCCTTAATATCATGTGTATTGATGTCCTTGATCGTCGAACATAGCCGAAAACACCGGATTTCCGGTGTTGGAATCCTAACAGTCGCCGATTAAGTTCAGGCGAAGTTAGGGTTTAGGCGAAGTTATCCACAACTTCGCCTGGGGCTTAATTTCGCCTAAGGCGAAGTTATCCACAACTTTGCCTGAAGCTTAATTTCGCCTAACACTTATCTTCGCCTGAGGCGATGTTGTGATAAGGCGAAGTTATCTTCAACTTCGCCTAAACCAATTTGTTTAACAGTTAATTAGACGAACTTACAGATGAAGCGAAGTTGTTCCCAACTTCGCCTCACCTTTAAGTTCGCCTATACAGTTTTAATCACAACTTCGCTCATGGTATAACGCGAACTTGTGAGTTGCTTAACAGTTATCTAACTTGGTTCGTTTTAGTGCAGATATGGCTGCTGTTGGCGGTGCTGGTGGTGATGACGGTAATGATCAAAGACAGTTCTTTCCGGCGCATAACCAGTACATCATGTTAGACCCAGACGCAAGTGGCGTGGAGGACTACAGGGAAATAATCACATTTCTCCTGCGCTCAAGGATCTTCCATGCGATCACGAATACCCTGCCTATTTCACTACCTAACATTGAAGACTTTTGGTAGTCGGTAGAGTATGATTGCCGGGTTGAGCCCCCGGTGATGCGAGCAACCGTAAATGGTCATGTTGTGCAGTTCTCTTCAGAAGATATACGGTTGGCTTTGCAGCTTGGAGAAGAAACGAGGGATGACCCAACGGAGTTCGTCGCTCCTTTTCGTGATGGGGCATATCTCAGGATGGGTTATTCAGGTCCGTTGGGGGACACGCAGAGGAGAAAAGGATTTTTGTTAGATCAGTGGCGCTTCCTAATGCACGTCTTGATCGTGTGCATGTCTGGGAGGAAGGCCGGAACTGATGGAATGGGCGCGACGATGCAGTCTGCCATGACTGCCCTGACTTACAACAGAAGATATTCATTTAGTCAGCTGATATTTTACGAGATTGATCGTCAGAGGAGGGCTGTGGCGCGTGAGCGATTTATTATGTATCCTCGATTCTTACAAATGATTCTCAATCATGTGGCTCCGTTGCTACCTCAGAGACGCCCTATTAGATACGTTGAATGTGTGACGAAGCGTATCTTTGCTCAGTGTCGCACTTCTAGCGCACGAAGCAAGCCTGAGCTGCGTCCCAGGCATACTCCACTGTTCGGGTATCTTGTCAACCCGGAGTATGTTCCTGCTGGTGGGGACGAGTTCAGAGACCCAAGACCACAACAGGCGGCAGCACCTCATGCTGTATCAGCTGCGCCTGCTGTGCCTACTGCTGAAGACGTCGACCTTGATGCTGCTTTTAGCGGCCAAGGATTGTTTGATATGGATGTCTCGGGTTCTCAGGCCATGGATGTTACTAGAGCAGTTACTTCGGTAGCTGACTCCGATCTTGATGAGACATTTGCTGAAGCTAGACGTTTGCTGGTGTCTAGGGAGAGAACGATTGGGAAGAGGATGAGAACGGTTGACGACGATGACGAGGGAGATGATGAAGAAGAAGCAGTTCAGCTAGTGCTCAGACGTTCAAGAAGAGAACGGACAGGTATGGGTTCGGGAGCTGGAGAAACTTCAAGGCTGGTACGTTTTGCTCCACCTGCCTTGTCTGGTATGTCTCTTATTCCTTCTACAGCACAGGTTACTGCCGTTCAGACGTCGACTCCAACAATTGTGTCTCTACCACCTCAATCGCTTACTCCATCGGTGGTAGTAGCACGATTTGTTGAGTCTACAGTCACTACTACTGCAGGGTTACCAAGTGTACCACCTGCGGTCACTTCTGCTGCTGATGTCCCGCCAACTCCAACGCCTACTTCAGACTCCGAAAGGATAGCTTCACTAGAGCGGATCGTAGCTGAGCAGTCCAAGACTATTCAAAGCCTAGTGGAAGCAAACCAACTACAGGCCTCCCTCCTGGTCGAGCATGGGAAGATCATAGACGCTATGAAAGCGTTCTTGGCATCTCAGGGGGAGATGAGCTGTAGGGGAGATGAGTTGAGGACAAAACGGAGAGAAGATCATGACGATGATCCCAATGCACCGGAAGGTGCAGGTGGTGAGCTGCCAAGAACTTCTATAGCTCTTGGTACTTCCACAGCTGAGGGGGAGTCTACAAGCGCAGCTGGTGATGATGATGATGTTGATGATGTAATCGACGCGTTGAAAGAGCTAGATGATGATGATGATTTTATGCTTGAAGAAGATGTGCTGCCGAGTGATGAGATTGAGAAGATCGGTGAGCAAATTATTGTTGAAAATGTGATAGAAGAAGGGGAGATAGTAGATGAAGATATTGAACACGAGATTCCAGAGGTTGAGATGCCCGATATGGGTGATGAGACAGTTGTGGAAGATACTGAATGGGAAGAGCAGCCGAATTGGAAGGAAGGTTGTGCTCAATGGTTCGTAAAGACGAAGAAACCGGCGGTCCCTAAAATGTTCAAAAAGAGTTACAATATTAAGGGATACGCTGAAGCAAAGAAAGGTATTATCTGCTGGATATATGATGAGCAGCTGCGGCTCTTCGTGATCAAAAGATATGACGGGATTCAGTACTTCAGGAGAACTTTGAGATCATTAAACACACTGCCTGAATGTGAGGTTAAAGACTTAGCCAGATTGGGGTTGATAAATCGAAGTGACAATAACATGGCTAGAGTCATCGGAAAGATCGTATAGAAAGAGAGCATTAAGGAGAAGAAGTTTGAGCTGCTGAAACCACAAAAGGGGAAACTTGTCGAAGACAAGGATAGAGGTTTGAGAGCTGATGGAAAGCCTTGGATGGTTATGAAGTATAAACCGATCCGGTGCCTTAAAGAAGTACCGATGAAGCTTATGCCCAAGGACGTGCTCAAAGACCTAAAATGGTGGTTCGTGGATTGTGAAACAGCGGAGGCGGTAATGGAAGATGAGGATGAACAAGAAGTGCTTAGGGTTTACGACCCGATGCATCTTGTTAATCTATCGCAAGCTGATCTGAAGATGCTCAACGAAAAGAAGATCTTCTACATTCCTGCTTGGAAGGATCAAGCAAGGAAATATCAAAGGGTGGTGTCCGTATGTGTTAGAGAAGGAGCGCACGCGTAAAGATACAAGATTACAAGACTCAAGCTTTGAAGATCAAGATATGAAGCTACTGCCAAGGGGGAGTCTGTTGGTACATGTATGTCAGTAGTTCATAGTCTAACGTTTGTAATCGAGTCTGTAATGTAATTATGTTTTTGATTATGTTTATGTTTATGTAACGAGCGAAGTTGTCAACAAGTTCGCTTAGGCGAACTTGTTGAACAAGCGAAGTTGTTAACAAGTTCGCTCAGGCGAACTTGTTGAACAAGCGAAGTTATGGACAACTTCGCCTGAGGCGAAGTTGTCGTGTTTATATATACTGTTCACCGTAACAGTTGAGGGTGTTCGCGAGGTTGGTTAGGGTTTGTTTCAGTTGATTAGTTCGAGAGTTACGTGTCAGAGTCTGTAATAGTGACCTCGTGTCACGTGTTCGGGTTATCAATATAACGTGTTTCGGTTATTGCTAGTGTGTTTGATTTATACGTATTCTACGCTCGTATCTACCTACGCAGGGATTCCGCACCTGCGCAGATAGCGACATCCCGTGTACGATCCGTCCAGGAACCTACATATCTGTAGGAACCTTGGATATTGTAAAAATCTCTTCTTTTCTGCCTTCTTCAGGTTTCCTACTAATCCTTCAAATATCATCTTTGAAAAATTGAAGGGCAGATCATATATAATCCCAACTGTGGCATTTGCCAAGTTGTGACTCATCAAGGTCCATGATCCCTTCCTTGGAGCAAATCCATGGATCACATGGTGAATAAGAAATCTGTACAGCATAGGAAACATGCCATTCTGAAACTGTCCATCATGAACATTTCCTTGATACCCCATTGTTTCTTCAAATATTTTCATTAAGTGAGGTGTGCTGAAGTTTATATGGTAATGGTTATCATCATTTAATCTGAGACATCTTCTTATCATCCTCTCTGTAATGTGGATTTCTTGTCTGGCAACTGTTGCTTCGATTCGTTTACCATTGATGTCTTCAACCAGTTCAGCAGATCTCCAGAAATCTAAAACATGATTTCTGTAGATAACAGGGCTTTCAGTGAATGCGAAACTGACATTTGATCGTGCCATCCATGTTATCATTCTTGTCATCGGCTCATTGTCAGGTTTGACTTGCAGAAGTCCACACATATTATGTTTTGGTTCAAAGACATATTTAGGCTCATCATCAGCCATTTCTGAAACACATAAACAAACATATTCAAAGTGAAATTAGTCAGAAAGTCTGGTATTTTAGATAATTTCAAGGTATAAAAATGAAGAAGAAAGAAAGAAAAATCATCAAGAACCTGTTCTTCGAAAAATCTATAACCTACACATAAACAAAATATTAGTAATCAAGAACATAATCAAAGCCCATTATAGTCTAATCGTGGTCGAAAAACACATTAATGTTGCTTACCTAGTCGGAATTAGAGGGCTAATTCAAGTTAGGGTTAGGAATAAAGAATGTGATAGGTCGGTTTGGGTTTCTTTGAAAGTAAGCAGTTTGCAGTGGAAGGAGAGAGAGAGGGAAAAATAATGTTGAAAATTTTGCCTAACTCCCTCTTATATATCTTTTGAAAGTGGGTTTTAAATGTTTTTTGTCATTTTGTGAATTATTAGCTGTCAAACAGTAACATTATCCACTTGATATTAAAAACAATATTTATCTTTTAAGTTAATAAAACCTTACTCGGAATTATTGTTTTCAAAGTCTACTCGGTATACATCCACTTACAAAGCTTACCCGGTCAAACTTTGTCTGGAAAATTTTCATTTTTGAATATACAAAGTTTGCCCGAATCCTTCTATTTAGAAACCTTGCTCCATCAAGCTAATTAATTTAGAGTTAAGACATAATAAAGAAAGCTTACCCGAAATACAAGATTTCTTGAGAAATTAATCACAAGACAAATAATCAAGTATAAACATCAAACAAACATCCTTACTAGGAATCAATTAAGATCCTCATATACATTTATTCAATTCAAATTAAATGATATGATCTAGTATAAACCCTAATGAAATAAGAATCATAATCAAACAATCATACTCAAAACATATATATTCAAGCATACTTGAAAACATAGTGTGCCCGAGCAACCATTCAAGAGAATAGTGTACCCGAACACCTTTCTAATGCAAAGTACACCTGAATAAACTTCATATAGTACAAAGTGTGCCCGGGAAAGGATTTTGAGCAGACAGTGTACTCGGAAAGTTAAGTTTTTGAAATTACCAAGTATATTGAAGGAACAAAAGTGTACCCTAAATATAAAGTGTGCCCGGAAAACAAAGTTTGCCCGAAAACACTTGTAATTTCAACGAAATCATAAACACACATATCACAGAGCATGCTCGGAATGAAATTAAAACACATAAACATTTATGTGTGTTATAGTCTAAAATTTCAGAGAGTTTGCCCGAAAATCCTATGTTAGCACTAATCTTGCTAGAATAAACACATTCAATCATCAGGTATGCCCTTACCCGAGGGACTTCAACATGTCAAACCATACCCGAAAAATGACAAACTTAAATAGTAATATCTAAGCATGCTCGGAAAGATTAACAAACTTTTCCTAACAACATAATCACAAATCACAAAGCTTACTTGATGTACTTGACTAAGTTCATAAAGTTTGCTTGGAATCACATACAGCATATAACATGCATAGCTTGCCCGAAATAAGAATTTCTTGTTAAAAGCTAGCTATAACAACACATAATCAACTCAAGACTTCAAGCTTGCTCGGGAAATGAGTACAACAGTGTACTCTACCCGGAAAGTGTAAACACTTCAAAGCATGCCCGGAAATCATAAAGTTAGTCAAAAATGACTAAGCTTACTCGGAAAGGTCATAAATCATCAAACCTTACCCGAAATCTCATATTCAAACATATTCAACTGTTTTGTGCCCGGAAAGGTTATAAAACATTAAACCTTACCCCAATTTACATATTCAGCCAATTAAAGGCAAAATGCAACACTTTTTGACTTAAACCACTTTGTCAAAATATATTTTTCATTTCAGATCATAGTTTAAGAGCAAATGGTGCATTTAGAGATCAAATTTAAGTTATATTTCTCTTCAAAACAGTTTATTCCATTTTCTAGAAAAGATCTCAAGAATGGGATCATATTGACTAAGTAGCTATCTCAATACTTCACTCTCAGCATTATTATGACAACATAGATAGGTTAACAGCAGGTATAAACTTAGCATGAATTTCATTTCTTTGGTGATATGATTAAGGTTCAATTTAAGCATAATGCATTAATGGTCAACACTGTGCTATGATGCATCATATCTCTTCTCAAAGCTTATTTGGCTTTCCCCAGATCACCCCAATTTGACTCCAACCTCCTGTATTTGGTCAAAAATAGTTTTTGTATGACAGAACTTATTGTATTTTTGTATTTTTGAGATTCAAACATATATAGAGGTTGAACGTTGGGCTTATAGTTAATAACATGCCTTTCATTCAAGATGAGACAGATTTTGTCAACATCTTTGTAGTTCTTGTTGTAACCATCTTGTTTGATAAAATATTTAAAACACTTATCAACTTTTGGTTGATTTATTCATTCTTCCCCTTGTTTTTGATATTTTCTCAAATTTTCTTAAAGCATGTTCTTTGTCATATTTAAAGATATTTCATTTTTGGTTGACCAAATAAAAACAGGCTCGTGTATGACTGGGTAATCACTTTTCTGCCTATCATTTGGAGAGATTTATCTTGAGACATGCAAGGACAACTATGTATCTCCACATAAAGATTAGCATATTCATTATGTTTATATCACCTTAGATTTTACATCATCATGGGAAAGCAACCATACATGTAAATGACTATACTAAGGTCTTTTTAGCCTATTAATTCCATATGATCAGCTAAGTGGTCAATGTACTATCATTTCCCATTAAACACAGTTTAATATTCAATCACCCCAATATCTCTTCATTTTCAGGTTAATGGCTATCCTGTTTGACCAAAAGTGGTCAATAGGACCAAACATACATGTGAATATATGTCCTTTCAAAGTTAGAGCTATTGACATAGTTTTAAGTGAAGGAATAAGAAACAAGTTATTATTGCCCCAAATGCATTCAGTTTTCAGGTCAATGGCTATCCTTTGAATCTGTAGAGATTTAAGGACCAAACATACACAGGTGCATGTCCTTCCAACTGGGCAAATGACATAGTTTTCAGCAAAAACAACTACTTGAGACTTAAAAAAATCCATCTTTTAAGTTTTTTTTAAAGCTTGAACTGAATAATCTTATCATATCTGCACCATTAACAACATGCTCATGTTTTGATCAAAATAGAATATTTATGTAAAATTCATTGGAAAAACTTCATTTCATCACTTAATTTTGACATAAAACACATTTTGATACAAACAGTTGTAACATATTCAAATCTTAATCAAACATGAAATCATCAAGACAAGTAGACAGTACTAATCAATCAAATTCTAACTTATCTTAATAACATCAGAAGATCAGATAAAGCACATATTCAAGCAATTAAGCAATGATATCAGATAAGTTTACATCAACAAGTAATTCATAACAAGAACTCTTATCCTGACATCACAAATGCACATCAACTGATAATCATGCAAACCAATCAATCAGATCAAACATGTCAAATTTTGCATTCATACACAGTTAAATCACATAACAGTTAACATATTCAGTAGCATATTCAAATATCATACTTAAGTAACATAATCAAGCATATTCACTAAACATTCAATATGTGTAATCTCTAACAAAATAATCAGTTATCACATAGAGACACACAACCAGGCACACATCCTTAATCAGATTTCATCAGAGTTGATCATTCCCAGGGCTTTAAGAAGAAAGTTGAACCTGGTTCTTTCAAGTGGTTTGGTGAAAAGGTCAGCCAAATTGTCACTTGTATCAACTCTTTGCATTTCAATCAAACCTTTTTCACTGCAGTCTCTGATGAAATGATGTCTGATTTCAATGTGCTTAGTTTTGGAATGTTGAACTGGATTCTTAACAGTAAAATATGCAGCAGTATTGTCAATAAGAATAGGAGTGTTCAAGAAATTCAAACCATGGTCCAGAATCTGATTTTGAATCCATAGAACTTGTGCAAAGCAGACAGATGCAACAACATATTCAGCTTCTGCAGTAGAGATTAAGACTGTAGTCCGATTTTTGCATTGCCATGACACTAGCCTTCCACCCAAAAATTGACATCCTCCTGAGGTTGACTTTCTGCTCATGTTGCAGCCATCATAATCACTGTCTGTATATGCAATCAGATCAAATGATTGATTCTTTGGATACCAAATCCCTAGGTCTGGTCTTCCCTTCAAATATCTGAATATTCTTTTAACAGCATTCATATGGGAGACTTTTGGATTTGATTGGAATCTTGCACACACACATACAGCAAACATGATATCTGGTCTTGTTGCAGTCAGATACATCAGAGATCCAATTTTGGCTCTATATTCATGTTCATCTATAGGCTCCCCCTTTTCATCTGCAATCATCTTTTCTTTGGTGTCCATTGGAGTTGAAGCAGTCTTGTACTCTTGACAGTTGAACTTGTTCAAGATGTCCTGCACATATTTGTTTTGATGAATGAAAATCCCCTCAGCCTTCTGTTGAACTTGCAATCCTAGAAAGAAGTTCATTTCTCCCATAGAACTCATGCTGTATTTGGACTTCATTACCCCTTCAAACTCCATACACATTTGTTCATTTGTAGAACCAAAGATGATGTCATCCACATACACTTGTAACAGAAGCAAGTCTGATCCCTTTCTTTTGTAGAAGAGTGTCTTGTCAATGGCTCCTCTTTTGAAACCATTTTCAAGAAGATGATTTGACAGCTCATCATACCATGCTCTAGGAGCCTGATGCAATCCATAAAGGGATTTGTTTAACTTATACACCCTGTTTGGATACATTGGATCCTCAAAACCTGGAGGTTGAGCAACATACACCTCTTCATCAATCTTTCCATTTAGAAATGCAGACTTAACATCAAGCTGGAACACTCTAATGTTCTTTGAGGCAGCATATGCAAGAAAAATCCCGATAGCTTCAAGTCTTGCAACAGGTGCAAATACTTCCTCAAAGTCTATTCCTTCTTCTTGAAGACATCCCAGTGCTACAAGTCTAGCTTTATTCTTAATCACCAAACCCCTTTCATCCCTTTTGTTTCTAAAAACCCATTTGGTTTCAATTGCATATCTGTCAAATGGCTTATCAACAAGATCCCACACATGCAGGTCTCTAAATTGTGCCAATTCCTCTTGCATTGCTTCCACCCAACTATTGTCTTTTAATGCTTGTGCTATGTTCTTTGGTTCTATTTGGGACAGAAAACAAGAGTAAAGACAGATGTTTGCAATTTCGAAATGACTTCTTGTAACTCTTTCATGCAAATCACCAATGATGTTTTCAGAAAGATGATTCTTTTCCACATAAGGAGTTTGTACAATCATATCTGTAGACAAATTTGAGTTAAGATTTGTTTCATTGAGCTCTGGTTCTTCAATGATCAAATCAGCTTCTGCATCATGAAATTCTGGTGCTTCATCATTATGTTGTCCTGAAGTAGATGCACCATTGTTTTCTAAGTTCAATCTTTGAAATAGATCTTGAAATCTTGATGTAGATGCAGCTTCTTCTCCACTTGCTTGGTTACTTGTGTCACTCTCATTCTGAACTTGATCATTTTGTGCATCTTGATTGTCTTGATTGTTCTCAGTATGATCATGTTCAACATTGTGATTGTTTTCTTAATCAGGTTCACCAATATCACATGAGGAATTCTTCACAAAAGTATACTCCTTCTCTTTTCTAGCAACCTTCTTCCATAATTCTTCCAAGTCCAATGTTTTCTTCTTCTTTTCTTCAATTACACTGGTCTTGTATAATGAGTCATCAAAGTCTTCAGGATAAATCTTGAAAGACCTTATTAACTTCTCATGGTCAAACAGCCATGCTGCATCATCAACTGTATTGAATTGATTCTCATTAAAGATGATGTCAGATGATTCTATAACACTCAAGTGATCTTTCACATAAACTCTATAGGCTTTTGAGTGTGTAGAGTATCCAACAAAGAAGCAATCTAGGGATTTTGTTTGAAACTTGTTCAAATAGTCCCTTGTATTCAAAAGAAAACATTTGCATCCAAAGGGCTTGAAAAACTTGATGTAAGGCTTTCTGTTGTGAAATATTTCATAAGGAGTTTTGTTATGCCTTTTGTTCACAAGTACCCTGTTCTGAACATAGCAGGATGTATTTATGGCTTCAGCCCAAAAAGTGACATGCAGATTAGCATCTGCTAACATGGTTCTTGCAGCTTCAATAAGTGTTCTGTTTCTTCTTTCTGCTACACCATTTTGCTCAGGAGTTCTAGGAGCTGAAAATTGTTGTTGTATTCCTTTTGCTTCACAGAATTCTTGCATAACTCCATTCTTGAACTCAGTGCCATTGTCACTTTTCATCATCTTGACTGTCTTATTCAACTTGTTCTCAATCATTGTTACACAACCTTTAATCAACTCTGCAGTCTCATCCTTGGTACTTAGGAAATAAACCCAAGTGTATCTTGAATAGTCATCAATGATCACCAGACAATATCTTTTCTTCCCAATACTTGGTACACTCACAGGACCAAAGAGATCCATGTGAAGTAATTCAAGTACTTGATCAATTGAATTGATGAGTTTTGACTTATGAGTAGATTTGTGTTGTTTTCCCTTTTAACATGAATCACAATGATTTTCCAACTTGAATTCTCTTGTAGGTAAGCCTATGACATGCTCACATTTGACAAGTCTATTCATGTTCTTCAAGTTCACATGACACAGTTTCCTATGCCACAATTTTGACTCATTTTCAGTGGCTTTGGAAACAAAACATGCACCTCCTCTTGAAATAGCTTCTTTCATATTCAATTCATACAAGTTACCATTTATTGGTGCCATCATAATAATCATTTCAGGTGGAATTACAAACTCAGGTTTTAAAATGAAACAGTGTGAATCATCAAAACTGACTTTGTAACCTTTATCACACATTTGTGATATACTCAGCAGATTGTACTGAAGACCTTCAACATGAAATACATTATCAAATGAGACTTTCCCATTTGTTAAGATTCCTTTTCCAACAATCTTTCCACCATTCTCATCACTCCCAAAAGCTACTGGACCTTCATACTTTTCTTCATAATTGACAAGAGATCTCTTGTCACAAGTCATGTGCCTAGAACAACCACTATCCATATACCATATGACATTTAGAGGAGTGGAGTGTTCCTGCACATACAAAGAAAGTTTGATTAGTTGAGTGATGAAGTGCAAGCCTTATCAACTTGCAGCTCATCAGATTCAGTTTCAGACATAGTTTGGGAAGTGAGTGTTGTTGGTTTAGGATCCTCATGAGTCAATTCTAAGTTGTCTGAATTATCAGTTTCATAACCACACTCTCTTGGAGTTTTAACAAGTGAGGTTGGACACTGGTATTCAGCTGAGTCAGTGGCATACTCCTTTATCACATAGTCCTTCTTCTCAGAGTAGTCTCTCACATCAGCAACTTGCTCAACCTTATTCTCAGTCTTAGGTTTCCAAAGGAAACCATGTGGTTCATATCCATGCTTTAGTAGAAACTTCTCATCACCAGTGAGTTCTGTTGGTTTCTTTCTAGAATATGCACCTTTTCTTCTTGTCTTCTCACTACTTGATGATCCTTGAGAACTATCAGATTTGACTGATTGAGTATCTTGTTTTATTCTCAAAGGCTGATAGTTCTTTTTGGTCAATTTCTCATGCTTCTTAGGAGATTTACTTATTCTTGCTAATTCAGCTACTTGCTTCTTTGTTGTTACTTCAGCTTTCTTCTCAATCCTTGTCTCCTTTGCAGATTTCTTTTCTTCTCTGTTCATGGTTTCATTTCCACACACCTTTCCTTTTCCCAGATATACATCATACTTCTGTTTGTACAGGACAAAGTCTTGGCCATATTTTGTTCCATCTGGGACATGAAATGGTTGAAATTTCAATCTCTCATTGCATGAGTCTGTGTGGTGACCATATTCATCACACCTTTTGCACCAAACCTTGCCTTTGAATATTTCATGTTCTTTTGGTTTCTTGAATCTTTCACTTGGCTTCACTCCTAGAGTCTTCTGATTCTTTAAGCGATCAAAGTTAATTGAGAATGGCACAAACTCCTCAATCTTAATGTCTTGTCTTTCAAGTTTGCTTTTGACAAAGACAACTTTTTCAATAATCATAGGTACTTCATCACTGCTTTCTCTAACCCTTGACTGTCTTTTCTCATACTCTTTCATAGTTTCCACTTCTCCAACATCCAACACCTCATGACTAGAAAAGATTGGATAAACTGGGATAAAATTTTCTATATCAACCTTTTCAGTCACCATCTTCCTTTGGTTGTTCTGCTTTATCCTACCCAATACAGCCTTGCTTGGTGGTCTGACTGCATTGTAGTTTATCTTCCTCCTTTCACAAATGTCAAAAGAAACATGTTCTCTTTTCATTTTATCATTCTGTTTCTTCAATCTTGGTGGGACTGGTGAATACTTTGGAAGTTTATCAACAGATTCCGGTTTCTTATATTTTCTTCCTCTTTCAGCAGCTTTGATTTCCTCTTCAGTAATTTGATCACTCAAATCACTCAAGTCATCTTGATCCAATTCAACTGAATCAAAGTCATCCTCAGAGACTTGAACTCCAATTGACTTATCCTCTTTTACTTCTTTCTTAATCACAAACTCTCCTTTTTCATTCACTTCTACCTTTTTGTACAAATCAACAAATTCTTCCTTGTCTTGAAAGACATCTCTGAATTGTTGCAAGTATGCATCTCTTTTCTCTTTGTCAACTTTTGGCATGAAGTTGTTGTTGAATGGAGGTGGAACTGCTTTGTATTTGTCTTGGTCCTTCACCTGGTTCAGTATACCACATATGTTGCCCGTTGAGACCAAATTCTTCAGAAATTCAGTTTCAACCTTCAGTCTTGTGTTTTGCACCTTTTCTTCAACCAACATCTTCTTTAATCCATCAATCTCAGTGATGTATCTGGTTTGAGTTCTGTAATTGATCATGCAATCATCTTCAAGGCTTTTAATCTTTTCTTCACTGATCATCTCACTTGCCTCATACCCATTGATGATACTTTGTTTTCTAAAACACTCACTTTCCAGCTTGCCTACTTTTGTTCTCAATTCAATGATAAGTTCATTTAAATCAACAGTAGGAGCAGAGTGACCCTGAGATGATGATCCTTTTTCTTTCTCAATTATGGCTATGAATACCACATTTGCTTTCTTGATATCATCTGCAATGTCCTCTTCATGATTGCTCCAATCAAAATTTCCTTCATGATGTGTAGTCACTGCCACATTTCCTTGATTTCTGATCTGATTTTGATTTGCTGGAATAGTGTTGTTTGGAACATTTTGAGCTACTTGAAGGTTTTGATTGTTATTCATTTGAAAACCTTGAGTCTGTTGCATATTTTGTTGTTGATTATTCATTTGAGACTGAAAGTTGTTGAAGTTGAGGTTGTAATTGTTATTGGGATTGAAGTTGTTGTTGGTGAAGTTGTTCATTTGATTGTTGTTGTTGTTGAATCTTAGCTGATTTTGTTGGTAATGCTGCTGACCTCTTGGTTGATTTTGTTGATATTGCTGCTGACCTCCTGGTTGTTGATTCTGGTATTGATTCATTTGAAAGTTTCTTGGTTGATTGCATTCTCTTGCAAAATGACCAGGTTGCTGACAATTGTAGCAGATTGCTTTTGACTTGTCAAATCCAATCCTTATTTAGGACCAGAAACCAGAGACCTACCAGTTCTGTTATACAACCTCTTACTTCTCAAGGCTAACATTGCAGCTTGCCACTTCAAATCCATGTCCTCCAAGTCATCTGCATCAATTTTCTCTAAATCATCTTGTACCA
Source organism: Bidens hawaiensis (assembly GCF_021521415.1). NCBI lineage: Eukaryota > Viridiplantae > Streptophyta > Magnoliopsida > Asterales > Asteraceae > Bidens > Bidens hawaiensis. The sequence continues at coordinate 118,727 of NW_027497096.1, read as the reverse complement.
CACTTGTGTAAATTAGGTTCTTTGCAAAAAATGCATTATATGACTCAGTAAACATAGAAAACAATGCATTTGTTTCATTGTTTTGACCATTTACACCACTAGAGTGATGCACATTCCCACTTGCCATTGAGGCAGTTTCAGTATCATCAATCAGTTGCACATTGAACCTCTGCTGATTTCCTTGATTACTTGTGCTACCTCCAATGAAAGATTTTGGAGTAACAACATTATGTTCAGATGGTTCTTCAATAATGGGAATTTGCTGTTGATTCTTGGTAGACAGATTTCCCATGGGTGCAATCAATGCAATTGAAACATTGAAGCAGGGTCTATCTTCCTTAATCATCTCATTCTCTATCATTTTAAGTTCTGCAGCCTGAAGAAAGCATACTACATCATCCAATTTCAATTCATTGAAATTATGCTTCTGAAGGATGAACTTGCAAACAGTATACCATTCTTTTGGCATTGAGTTGAGTAACTTTGTATTTAGATCAAAGTCAGTCATTACATAATCAGTTGTCCTCAACTCATTCACAATACTTAGAAAACGTTCTAGTATTGATTTCAACCTCTCTCCTTCCTTATACTTGAACCTTTCCAACTGTTGCTTCAATCTTTGCTTCTTTATGTTCTTTAGTTCAGTATTCCCTTCATACATCTCAAGGATGGCATCATACATTTGCTTGGCAGTTGTGTAATGTGCCACCTTGGTCAAAATCTCCCAAGACAAACCTAGCTTAATCATAGCTAAGGCTTTGTCATCCACATTTCTCATTCTTTCTCTTACTGCAGCAGTTGCAGCTGCATTTGCACCTTCTTCAACAGCAGCTTGTGGACCATTCTTGATGGAGTTCCACATATCAATGTCATTGTAGCATACGGTTGCTTCAAAGAGTACTTTCCATTTGATAAAGTTTTCCTGTCCATACAACCTTGGTATCTTGTTAGTAGACACCTCTTGTTCCTCATATCCAGACATTTTAAGAAATCAAAAATCAGTTTCTTTGTAAACACAGAGTTTCAAAATAATCAGATCTGAAAACATAATGCTCAGATCTGATGTGTCTGATGTGATTAGAACAAGATTTAGATATAAAGATTAGAACTTTAATTGAAATAAGGAAGAGAAAACACCGGTAGATTGTAGATCTGGACGAATAATGAAAAACAGGGCTGCTGACATCACAAATCAATCGAACAGTGGTTTGCTTACGTCATTCTTCTTCAAATCTTCAATCAGCAACAATCTTTCCAAAATAGCAGTAACAAGCTCTGATACCACTTGTCAGGTCCCTCGATTTCAGCTGGATCTTACTTAATCATGTCATAACTCACACAGATTAATGTGCCGACAAGAGAGTTAATGACGGGTTGCTATATTTAGAAAGATATCCGTTTGTTAAAGGCGGAATCAATAACAAACATACGGTTGCAATGAATAATCAAAGGTAGAAGACACACACAGGATTCACTCAAAAGATTTCCATCTATATAATTTTCATCATACAAAGTGGATAATCGATTTAGGGTTTTAGGAATCCTAGGACAGCCGTCACACGATATATTCTATTTCAATAAATGTGTCTGTCTATCCTTTTTCGTGTCTTTTTATCCTTTTTCGTGTGTCTTAGGCGGCGTGCCCTAAAACATTCTATTTATAGGCCTGCCATCCTATGACAGCTGTCATTCCTTCTAGAAACCCTAAATACAACGTATATATCCAAATTACATATTCAAAATAAACTAAGTGTAAAACAAGTCTTCCGGGTAGGCTTTACAACATTCTTCATTCTCCGAGTACGCTTTGTACTCTGCCATCCTTTGGACTTGGTAACATAGAAGTGTGCTCGAAATCAGTTTCCGGGTAGACTTTACTTGAAGAGTATTTTACCAAGTAAAATACTCACCGGGTAGACTTCAGTCTTCTTGGTTTTGTCAAATTTTGCCCGACAAATCCTTACAAGCAACCTTGTTCTTTAATGATCCATTTCAGCTCTTTGCTATAAAATAACTTATTAGCAAAGTGTACTCGGGAGTACTGTTCCTTGCTTGAGCTGAACCTTGCCCAATATTACTTAGAGATATTCCTTTAGATCATCAAGCATACTTGGACCATACTTATTAATGAATACCTTGCCCGGTCTTCCAATCACTTGGCTTCTTGGACTTGGTTGACCAAACCTTACTCGGAAGAGTAATATATTTGGCTCTGAAGAGCAGACTTGCTTGATAAAGTGAACCTTGCCCGGATTTACATAAACTAGTGAACCTTGCTCGGCAATACACTAATTTGCAAACCTTGCTCGGATAACCACTAAAAAAGACTACTTGAAGTAAACCTTGCCCGATAGACAAAATATCATACCCGGCTAAGTAAAACCTTGCTCGGATGTCTAAGGTGTGCCCAGATCCATACTTAGCGAATTCTGAGGAGGTTAAGAAGATTCCAATCTTCCATATACTTCATTCTGGTCAGATCTTTGACTCAACAATCTCCCCCTTAGGTCAATTGTTTGACTCAACATGCTATCACCGTGTGTCGGGATGGTAAGATCCCTGTGTGTCGGGATGATTAAATCTCCGTGTGTCGGGTAGTTAAGTGGGCTGGATTGATCACCCAAAAGTCCCGATTGATAACATTATTGGGCTGTCCAAACGGGACAGCAACATTATATGTTCGGGTCTGGTTTCGGGACTAGATCATCACGTTCGGAGCTGCAACAATTCGAGGTGTTTGGATACCACATGGGGGCTGAAATTGGTGGTTAAGTGGTACCAAATAGTAGCAGTTTTGGGCTGCCAAGTAGGACCATTTTATGAGGTCATTAGGTAATATCGGGGCTGAATCAACGTGTATGAACTGTGTGTTCATAGAAGAGCGTCAAAAATGATCAAGGCCTATCTGTTGGGCTGGTATTTTACCAAGGAGTTGAGAAAGAAAAAGCGATAGAAATGCGAAGGACCGTGAAAGACCTTGGAGGAAAAAGTATGAATCTAGAGGGAGTGTTGGAATTCAACATTTGAGCCGATGTCGGAAGACGTGACCTATTATGTTGAGTCGCGGGTTGTTTTCGAGTCGAGGTGCTTCGTGTGTGTCACGGTTAGAAGAAGTTTGGTGTTGAGAGAGAGTGTTAAACGTGTACAACACCAAATCAAATTGAAGTCTCCTAATATCTCGAAGAATATTTAATATAATAATAATAAGTTTATTATTATAGATAAGTTAGTCTTATCTTTAATCCTAACTATATTTTTTTCAAATTGTGTATTTGAGTTAGTATAGGATTAGGAACCATGGGTTTATATATACCCTAGGTTCAATGTGTTAGTTAAAAAAATTATTAAGTTTTTCTCGTTAGTCGTTTTCTTAATAAAAGAGTCGATCGTGTATTGATCAAATCCTCATGTTCGTGTTCTTGATTCACCCGCTAAAAGTTTAACAATGTTTGCATGCATACCTCGCCGCATCGCGCAGGCACGCAAGCAGTAACATAAATACATGTGGGTGACGGAGGCCACATTTAAATTTTCATCCGTACTCATCACCTGTCACTATTTCCAAATCTAACCGCAACGTACAAATGATAAAAAAAAACATACAAGTGTTTATTAGAAAAAAACATCTAAAACATGACAAAAAAAGCCTAATAATTAATGTTTACTTATCCATTGTCAAATCGTTAAATAAGGTCAACAAAATTTAAATTCCATTATTCAGATTTGAAAAGTGGGCTCCCAAAAAGAATTTTATAAATTATAGATAAAGATATATATTAATGTAAAAAAATATATAAAAACATAAATTGAGAAATGTGACTATTTTCAGTGGCTCATGGTGTCGATTAACAGAATCAAAGAGGACATAAGACGACTCTTGTCCTCACGGGTAAAAAAAATAGGGTAAAATGATTGGGTTGGGTTGGGTTGGGTTGGGAGAAGTTTTGTTCTTTCTCATTTTTAATAATATAGTTGTAGTATGGTGTTTTATGATGTAACTGAAGGTAATCTCGGTGTATCTTTCGATGACTAGTAACTTAGTAGTCCTCTTGTTAATTAAATTTGGCCGTTTAAAAAGAAGAAAACTAATATTGAGAAGACTTGACGACTTGTACGGATGTTATAATTTTTATGGATAGTCTCCGAGATCCCACATGTGTGAATGAAAACAAAATTAATAAATGAGATAACAAAGAACCATCAGTTTTACTGCTAAACAACAAAAGGTGTAGGACTACTACATTCATGGTTGGGTTGTTTTTCACATAAAGGGTGTAGGACTAGAAACTAGGATTTTGAATGGTGGATTAGATATGTTTTCAGTTCATAAAGACACATGTTGTTTTGATATTCTAAAATTTATTGTTACTCCATAGTAAAACAAATCAATGCTTATCATAGAACTGAAGAAGATTTTCAATAAGGGTGTCGGTTCGATTAAGGTTAAAGAATTTTAGCTCACTAGTGTCGCATATGTATTTCTTAACGAAAAATATAGGGTTTGCGAAGAATTTTATTGTCAAACATATCTATCATATCTCAGGGGAGTTTTATATGTTCATTGCAACATGTGGTTTTTAGGAGAAAAAAAAACTTTTGTTTCTTTATAAAACTTGTATGAAACAATATAATTCCTTTTGTACAAACAAATTATAATAATACGTAAAATACATTAATAAACTGAAAGAAAACACCTGAGAATTTTTAAATCTGGGAACCAAAAATTAGAAAAAGAAAGAATTAATTGAAGTTTTGTTTAACACGGTTCCTTTAAACATATCTATCATATCTTATTAGAGTTTTATATTATATTTTTTAAAACTAAATAAGAAGTTGGTTGGTGTTTGTGTTTTGTGTTTGTAGCAAAATGTATCTTGTAGGGAAACAAATATCTTCTCCCGTAATATCCCTCATAAAATGAACTAAATACAACATTTTGCCACCACTAGAAAACTAGGTACATGCACTATAACTCTGGTCGCCACTAGTAGAAAATATACATTTAATGACACGCCAATCATGATACATGGTAATTTTATAACGTGTAAAAACCGCATGTCACTAAATATTGTCATTTTTTATAGAGATTCGAAGAAACAAAGACACATTTGTTTGTCAATGTTTTAGTGTCATAAAATATTTTCTTTTTAAGAAAAAACACGGACTACATTTTGAGTGTGTCACTTATTTATTTTGGTTAAAAAAACAAAGTACGAAACCCCTCTTTTATCTCATCCACCTCTCATTTATAGGGCTCAATCTCACTTTACAATTTCTCATCATCTATCTCTCATGATAGTAACTAATTCCATATCTCTCATCATCGATCTCTCATGGCAGTAACCTAATTCTATATCTCTCATCATCGATCACTCACTTTACAATTTCTCATCATCTATCTCTCACTTTACGGCTCTGGCTTTACAATTACAGCTCTGGATTTGAGGATTTGTTGCGTCTAATTCACGATTATGGCTCTAATTACTCATTGTTTACGGTATAATCTCTTACTTTTTGTGTTAAATTGGGTCATAAAGTGGCTTTACGGATCTGCTGATGCATAAATTGGTTAGGTTTAAGCTGCTTAATCTCTTGTTGTGGTATTATATAGGTGTTTAGTGTACATCCTCTTTATTATAATAATCTGAATAGTGAACCTGTTTTACCTTCACAATAATCATGCTTATTTCCTATGTACTTAATTAACTCATAAATAGTTAAGGTGTGGTTTTTTGAATTGAATTTGTTGTTAACTGGGTTGTTTCAGATCAATTTCCGCCTTCAATGTTAAACTTAAACTGGTGCATAAATTCTGGTTAAACGCAGAATTGTTAGGTTAAATATGAAGACATGTTCATTCTAATGTTTCTAATAGGGGTGAGCAAACTGATAAGACCGGACCGAACCGAGTGTTAATCGACCCGACCCGAAACCGAAAAATAGTTAAAATCCATAACCGAGATCAGATCCGTGTAATAAATTTCGGTTTCGGACTTGTATAGATCTTGACCCTAATTTTAACAAGTAAAACTTGAGAATATATTCAACGTATAAAGAAAAATATGTAAATTGGCATATCGAGTTAATAATGTTTAAAAGTGAAATTACTTACTCTAAAAGCAAGGTTTGCATCAGGATGGAATACAGAAAGGGTAGCCTTTATATCTTAAGATCCCTTCATCACCATCAATGTAACATATTGATGATCTAACAGGTGTTTATATTCGGTCCGGTTTTCGGGTTTTTTTGGGTTTTGGAAACCGCGTCAAATGCACACTATAATTGAAAACGAACCACAAAATCGACAGTTTGGTTTTATGTTTTTTTTGGTAAAAAACGGAACTTACGGTTTGGTTTGGTTTGGTTTGGTTTTGCATGTAACAAAAGGCGAACCGAACTGAATTTATAGTTTTTAATTTTTTATTGTAAGTGATTTATAGGAATTTCATAAATATGTAAGTGAATGATAATTAACTAGTTATTAAATTGGCTGAATGATTTAGGCACAAGTTCATTATTTCGGCCCAAGATTTTCAAGCTCAAATGGCAAAATTGAAACGAAACCGAAAGGTTTCGAAAAATACAAAAAGTTTCGGTTTTAGCATGAAACGGACCTAAACCGAACCGGGTGTACGTTTTTGTCTATTCGTTTGTATAATAAATGAACAAACATATACAAGGAATTTTGTTCGATTAACGAACCCGAACAGAGGCCATGTTCATTCAACTGTGTTCGTGAACGTTTGATAATGTGTTCGTTTATGTTCGTTAATGTTTGTTTGTTTATGTTTGTCCATTAAAGGTTTTTTATACTTTTTAGTGACTTTTGAATGTTAAAAAAACACTAACACAACCTTGGCAACTGGACCGATACGTTGACGGTGACGATTTCCGGTTAGCCAAATTTAATAAAACATTTTCCGTGTTCAATTGTGTTAATTCGTTTGTGTTCGTGAACTGTTTCACAAGCAAGTTCATGAACCGTTTGCTTGTCTAATAAAAGCTTAACGAACGAACAACGTGTAGTGTGTGTGCAGGGGCATTTCTGTTTTTTATTGTATATATTGTTACGAGTTTGTTAAGAGTTAGTTTGTATCTATTCTTTGAGGCTGCATTATATATTGTAACCCAAGTGAAACTTAGTAAACATATATAATTGAAAACGAGTCGAGCTCGAGCTAAGATTGGCTCGGTCTGTAAACGAGAGTCGAGCTCGAGCCAGGGTTGATTCGATCTGAAAACGAGCCGAGTTAGAGCTTAGGTTGGGTTGGTCTAAAAACGAGCCGAGTCCGAGCCAAGGTCGGTTCAGCTCGGCTCGTGGTTTGCTTGATAGGTTGATTCGTTGGCTTAAGTTCATATATGTAAATGAAGTGTTAATTTAGACAAAAATGTTGTTTTATTTACTGTTTTAACACATATGGATTGAACTTGAATTATAAAATATGTAGTTTATTAATTCTGCATCATATGTATGTTAAAAATCTTATTTTTTGTTTTTTTTATATCAATGTATAAAAAAGTTCACAAGTAAACGAGCTCGCTCGAGTTCAACATAACGAGCTGTGTCGGATTCCGAGCCGGGCCCGACCTAGCTTGGCTCTGTTCGTTTATAGCGTTAGTAGTGAAGTCATATCAACTTATGAAAAATCATATAAACATAACTTGAAACAATTGTTTAACAATTAATAATATTTGTTCAGATGAAGTTATAAGTATCTTGCATCATCATCATCATCATCATCATCATCGTACTCAGTATATCCCACCAATAGCAATGCTATGGTAGGGTCTGAGGAGGGTAAGATGTAGACAGCCTTACCTCTATCCCATAGGGATAGAGAGGCTGCTTCCGGTGAGACCCCCGGCTCGATAGTAGTTTTGAATCTAGCCTTGGACATAAGACACATAACACTCAATCATCGGGACACCGGCTGATTGGTGCATGTGCCCTTGTCTTTCGGCTATCAATGCCACCACATGATGCCTGATTAACCTTCCGCCACTTTTAACGTATTTTCACGTGATTAGTAAAATAACGTCAAAATTAGTGCAATTTTACTTTTGCCCACCCAAGGGTTCACACATATATACATTATATGTGCGCACCGCAAGCAGGGCGTAAGTTATAAGTATTTTGCATTGTTTTTATTTGAATTTGAATATATTTTCTGTGGAGAAGCTGAAAGCATATGATGGCAGCGATCCTCAAAAGCCTCTTCTTGTGGCCATCAAAGGCCAGGTTTACAATGTCAGTCAAAGCAGGTATATTATTATCAATTATGTGTGCTTTAGAGCTTTAAATTTGAATCTGTGTAACTTTTGGTGTCTTTTAATGTATATGCATTCACTGTGTATGCATTATACATTAACATGGTAAAGTCAAAAGTTAATAAAATTACGGTTTTCATTTGATCCTTTTGTTTTATTTATTGTGAAATCAAAAGATGCACGACCACACAATCTACATATAATCCATGATGCTAGATGCGTTTTGAAAAGGTGATCATGCAAAGATAAAGAAAATAAAAAAGAGAAAGGAAAAGAAAAGGAGAATGAAAAGGTGATCATGCAAAAAAAGATGACGAGAGCACGGAGGAATACGAGGATAAGAATTGAGAAAAGTGGTGTTTTGAAAATGATTGCAATGATGGCTGATGCAAAATTTTCAAAGGTTGAGTATATAAAATTGCGGTGTGAAGATGATCTTTGGGTACGAGAGTCGCGTATGCCTATCTGCGGATGATTTTGAAAGAGTTTTTACATTGCAGGAGATTAGCGGTTTTGTCATTATAACTTATATGATGTAAGTGCTTAAATTTTATTTTAAATAATTGTTCGTAAAACACAATTTATTCACTCAGTTTAGTTTTTGTATCTTATCAGGCACTTGTTTGAGCAAATCAACAATGGGTCAAAAAGAAATCATGGAATTTGTTTTGTGAGCCTGACTACAGCCTCGCCACATGAACGTAAATCAAAGTTCAAAAATATTGATGATTCAAGTCGAAGCATTGCAAATCGATTGCTTAACCGAAAGGACAATGACATCATCTTGATTCCATACAATCCCGGGTCTAATTATCAAAACCATACAAATCGAAATCCAAGTTTTACTAGTTTTATTATTTGTTTGACTAAATTTGGTTTTTGTTTTTTTTAGAAATCATTGGGTGCTGGGCGCACTACACATGAAAACAATGACTTGCTATTACCTTGATTCTCTAAGGCCGAGAACTGTTAATTTGCAGTTGCAGCAAATTATCGATGGGTAAGTTATACAAATTATGGAAACATTATGTGTTAGTATTTGATATATTTCTTAACATTTTTGTAGTGCAATGAACTTGTACGATACACAAAGTGGATCGAGGGTAAAACTCAATTGGGTCAATGCTAGGGTGAGCATTTAATTCCTTATTGAAATAGTAGTTTTAACCTCATTATATGAATCTACGTTATGATGACTATTTGTTATATATTTATGTAGTGTCCATGTCAGCTGGGAAGCACTGAATGTGGCTACTTTATGTTAAAGTTCATGAAAGAGATAGTTGATGAAGGAATTGAAATACTGGTCAATGACAATGTAAGTATAGCAGCTTTTTATATTTTCATTATTGTATCAGTTCAGTAAATTTATGACAGTAGGTTTAAGTTATAGTGTTAAGGTTGACTTTTTATAGTCAAGCTGATGATTAATGTTGCTCAAAATGTGACATTTAGTTAGGAACTTTTTTCCCTAATCCTAAATAAATAAGTCTCCATAACCAGTTAGGAACTTAGGTATGAAGTTATTATGTTATGTGATTAATAAAAGTTAGTATTTCTGCTGTAATTAGACTCAATTCACTTATACTATTGATCTTGTACAATTGTCGTATTGTATATGCCAGATCAGGTTATCAAGTTGCTTTAGGTTTAACTAATCTAAATTTTTGTGGCATCATTGTTTTGACAAATCATTTGAACTTTGGGTTTAACTAATCTAAATTTTTTCTCAGGTTGGGGGAGGGAATAATGAATACACAGATGCTGAAATTGATGGAATTCGTGAAGAATGGTCGACTTTTGTGGCATCATTTATTTACAGGTGAATGTTCGTATCGATGTTAATGAAATGTTAAACTTTGAAATATCGTGAATAATGGTCGACTTTTGAATGTTTGTTAATTAGTATGTTGAAATGGATTATTTTGCTATATATGAATTTTAGTTTTATTATGAGACGTTAATTGTCATTATTTAATGTTGAAATTACAAATCTGTCAAAAAAAATTCTTTTTTATAATACTTAAAACCATGACTCGCAAACGCGTGTCAAAAAAAAAGATATCAATAATGCTTGTCATAAATGTTTGTCATAAAAAGATGACACGCAGATTTGTGTCATTTTTACTTTATGACATGGCCTTCCTTGATACGTGATATCGTGTCATCTACCCCTTTAATGACGCGCATAGCGCGTCATTAAAGGACTATTTTCTAGTAGTGCGCCGTCTCGCAGATAGTATTTTCTGACTAAATTTTGAGGTAACAAGACTTATTTTGCACCCGAATTTAGCAACTGCTTTTTACAGATTGATTTGCATCCCTTTAGCTACCACTTTTGTTAGTACATTTGTTAATTTAAAAATCAAATTGCTAATTATTACATATCCAAATATTTTTCTAACAAACACTAATTATTTATTAAATTTTCAAAGAACTATTTTATTTCAAAATTTCCTTAAATATATTCGAAACACGAAGCATTTGAGACCGAGGTACGGGATAGAGCACATGCTTAGTTTTAAAAAACCACGAGTTTGTAATTAGGTGATACTCGGTGCGATTGCCTAAATTATGTATGCCCGTTTACACGAGCCATACATGCATACATTTTTTCTTATTATATTATATTTTACTTTTTGTTCATGGTAATACAATATATATCTAACCAAGTAAACGGGTCGGTTTGTGTCATATCATGTAAGTGAACATGTTGTATTTAAGTGTGTTAATTGGGCATGTCTTGTCATGTCATTTGTCATTTTTGCAATTGTGTTACTGCACATATTATATCTAATTGTGTTAAACGGCGTGTGGAGGTTTAGGTAAATGATATGTTTGGTTTAACGTGTGGTGTTCAGGTTCAACACTTTATAATTTGTATTAATCATGTCATGTTGTGTCTTACCCGCTTAGCAAAACACGGCACGTAGCCAAAAACGCGGGGAAACGAAAACCTCTTTTGGCTAAGGCTAAACTTATGAAGAAGGGAAATAAAAAGAACGAGGTGGACGCATGTAATTGGTTCGGGTTGGGCTGCTTATGTGATCATCATTTACAAAACATGTGAGCCAGCCCAATGGGTTCTTGTCAATTCTCAGTTGTCTTTATTTGAGAAAATGGTCAACACAAATTTACATTTTTTTTTCGTATACACTATAAACTCGATAAATTAATACTCGATTATTTAATAAACTCTCTAAGATAATATTTTTTACCGGTTCCGATATAAAATATAAGATCATACATTTTTGATAATTTCTTTAGACCCCATATAAAATATAAATTAATAATTCCTTATATATAGCATATTACATGAATGATTTATGAAGGTTTCTTGAAAAATGACTCAATTGTCTTTTATTTTTTGTTGAAATCAATTTCCCCTTGAATCTCGTCTCTAATTTTCCTTAGCATGGTAAGAACTTCTGGTGTTGTTTTCTCGTAGCTCAACAAGAAATTGTTCAATGTCATTGTTGTTTTTTTCACACCTTTAAGATGGGAAGCCATGTTGTGTGTATGATTTGTTTGTGTTAACCTATTTTGATCTTGTATTTATATAGAAAATATTTTTAATGTCCATAAAGTGATACATTGAACACAAGAAGCATAATAAGGTGGGAGATTGGAAGATTCTTTCAAATTGGGCCATTCATTTGATATACATGCATTGTATACAATAATTAAGTGGAAGCTTGAAAAGTGTTTGTAAACTAAGTATCTACCTATTCTAATAAAGTAAAATAATTGTAGACACGTGTCAGTTTGTGGTTAATTCTCACAAGTTTTTCCCTCCAAAACTAATATATGGCATATATCAATAATTATTCACTTTCCTTTTACACTCAATCTATATTATATTAATACATGATTAATTTATTCACTTTTCTTTAAACTTATTTATATTATATCTATACACTTTTATAAAAATGAATAGTTACATATTATACTACTATACATTGTTAGACTATATTTCACAACATACTTGGTGAAATCCAAAAATCAAGAACGAAATGTATTTGTTAAATATTGAAAAGAAGAGAAAAAATCAAATAAGAAGTTTGATTATCCTAAGAAAGCTAGGAAGGAGGGTATTTTTGTCTAATCCCTTAATATTGAAAACCCACTTAATTTAATTTCAAAAACCCATTTAATTAAAATCCACTTAAAATTTTCACTTATCTCCTACAACCACCACCGCCCACCGCCACCCACCGCCACCACCTTGCCGGAAAAGTCTTCGGAAATTTCGCCGGCAAATAAAACTATGAAAAACATAATGAAAAGGACACAATGTAAAAAACACAATGGAATAAACACTATGAAAATAAAAACACAATGACAAAAGGACAATGAAAAACACAATTAAATTACACAATGTAAAAAACACAATAAAAAAACACTATGAAAAAATAAAACACACTTGTATAACACAATTTTGTAAAGCACAATTTTGGTAAAAAAAAACACACTTTGTAAAAAAACCCACGAATTTTTTTTTATTTTTATATAGCAATATGGTACTCATATAAAAGATAAAAAAATACTCGTTATTATGGTAAAATTGTTTTGAAAAAAAAATGTCGTATAAAAAAGTTATGGGCGTTTTAAAATGATGGGGGTATTTGACATGTGCCTTGCATGTGGAGAGAGAAAGTCAACAAATGTGTTATCCCTATTATGTCCTTACCCTTATTTTACATTTGAAGATCTCTCTAATCTAATCTCAACCATTCAATTTTAAAATTAATAGACAAGATTATTTCTTATCGAAAAGAATATAATTTTAAATGTTATCATCAACATATTATGCCATACATATTGTTGAAGATTGTACATAAAAAAGCAAACAAAAAACTATAATATGCTTTCAATTTATGAATTATTTTTTTAATCATTAAATTATAAATATATGCTTAAATGTTGATCCAGTATTTTAAAATAAATCTATTTATCTATTGGTTTTTTGTACATTGTCATATAAATATAAATTATAAATATATGATATAATTCTATCTATTTAGTGTATTCGGTTAATTTCGTAAACTATACACATATGTGTTAAATTGCAAGGATAGTACATACAAATAACTTTAAAATATAATAAAGTTTATCATATTTAATTTTTTGGGTTTTTATTAAAAATTGTTTCCGGTTTTTTGTGGAACTTAAATTTGATTGTTACGGGTTAAAAGTTCGCAAATAAATCGTTTGGTACAAATTAACTACATTTGGCTCAAATTAGTTACGGGTAAAAAAGGGTAATCTAAATATTTTTAAAAATTTGATAATGCAAATAGATTAATCGTCTTACGGGTTCAAAATTTTGACTTGAAAATGTAAACCAAATTAAGTTTAGAATTTTAAATGTGATTGAGTTTCAAATTTATTTTTAATGACATTTTTGGAAATAGTTAAAAGATTCAGGATTTTGCACATTAAGTATTTTTTCCATACCTATTAAAATTTAAGAAAAATGACAATCACTTCTGATATGCCACCTCTAGGCCTATCCATGCTTCTAACTTTTATCAAATTGGTAACATTTATGTCAGCATTGATTTTTCATTGAATAGTGATCAAAATGTTTTATGTGAAACATGTCAAACAAAATTATGCTCAAGTGAAGTAAAACATTCACAAAATCGAACGGGTTAACATATTATTTTTTTTGTCAATCGACAAAGTCGAGAAGCCCCTCAAATCAAAATATTTTTCATGGTGTAGCTCAAAATTATTATTATGTGAGAAGTATTCTCCAAAATTAGTTGATAACCAATTTTTTTCAATTATACATATATGATACAGAGAATATATTTTCAATAGATTGAGTGTTCTTTGGTATGTTTTTACACATGCATTATTATTATTTTATCAAGTTCATTTTTTTTTTGAAAAAAATCATTTTATGATATAAATAAAATCAATTTATGTATAATTATACAAGAATATGTGTAATACATTTTTTATATATATTATGTATAGCTTTATTTGTAACTTAATTATTTAGATCATCCCGTGTGTTACACTGGCTCTAAAGCTAGTTCTACTATAAATTAATAAAATATTAATTAATATATAAATTAATAATTATTAATTTATCGATTAATTAATAACTCTTTTAATTAATAAATTTTGGTGGTCCGAATTGTATTATTTTATAGAGTTTCTACTGTATATCTATTTCTTTCTTATCATTTTTGGAACAAATTTTGTATTTTTATATGATTACGTGTTTTCAAAAGTTTAAACCTTTGAAGCTAAATATACATTCAAAAGTGTTGTTTATTGAGCCGAACCAGCGTCTAACTGAGCTCGAACTCATAGCACAAGCCAAACAGGGTTTGCTCATCATTGCTGATCCGAGTTGAAACTAAGCTTGCAGTTTGCTTATATCCAAGACGGGCCATCATCCCATGTGTTAAATAAACTCATTTTTTATTTTTTTGGATTTAGTTTATTTTTTAAACTAGTCCCAATAACAAGCCAACAACAATATCTAATAATACTGGTCTCAATAATGAAGTACAAGACTACCAATATCCAAGAGAAAACAGGATAAATACATGTTTGATTGATATATCTTCAACCCAAACTTGGCTCGAAACTTTATACTAGCCTACAGTGGCGGATCCAGGAATTTTTTTTAGGTGGTTCCCTCTTAATTTATAAGGTGGTTCCTACGCGTCTTCTATATATCCGTACACTATTATTTCGAAACTCGGGTGGTTCCGGGGAACCACCCGTTTGTATGCTGGATCCGTCAATGCTAGCTTAACCGACTTGAGCTGAGTTACAATAAAAAATTTACCAAGAGTTGGAACAATTTTGCGAGTGATTAATTAGCTGGACATATATACTCAGGCACGGTCTGATCCTTCTGTGTGAAACTCGATATAGGCAATTAGACGGGCTAAACAATTGTATATTTATGATAGAATTGTCATGTGTATATTTAGTATACCCATCATTGTAACCATAAGAATCATTACACAATAGAACGAGTTTATTTAGGGGGTGTTTGGCCTAGCTTTTTTAACCAAGCTTATAACTTTTTTAGCTTTTTTTTACAAAATAAGCTTAACTTGGTGTTTATCTTAGCTTTTTAAGCTTATGCTTATTAGCTTATATAAGCTCATTTGAAGAAGCTTATTTGAAGATGGTTTTTTAACTTATTTGATAGAAGCTTATTTGTTTAAGGGTGTAAATTACTCATTTGTCATCAAATGGTGGTAGATTAGTAATTATTACTCTAACAAATTAAAGAATGTTGGATTTAACAACTTAGTAAGACACATAATTAACTTGTCGAATATAAGCTAATCCAAACACTTAAGAAAAGCTTATCAAATAATAGAAAAAAAAGCTATAAGCTAATTTTATATATAAGCATAAGCTTAAAAATAAAAGCTAGGCCAAACACCCCCTTACTCTAGTGACTATTCCTTGTGTTTTTTCTAGAAACTTACTGAACAGATTCATCCTTAAGGGTTGGTTAACACAAATTCCGTTGTAGTCTAGTTGGTTAGGATACTCGGCTCTCACCCGAGAGACCCGGGTTCAAGTCCCGGCAACGGAATCACGGTTTTTTGTTAAATTTCACTACAACTTGAAAGGGTTGTTTATTCAACCCTGACTGATCTTTTTCACACAAGTAACATAATGATATGACATTCAAACTGAAACTAACAAACAGATCATTTTAACATGATCACCAATCTACATCAACATATAAAACATTCAAACTACAACGAACAAACAAAAAAACATAGATTTTAAGATCAAATCCACCATTCCAAACACACATGAACATAACCACCCTATTTATGCCCCTTCTTTTTCCACAAATCACCAAACATCCGAATCCCCGAAACCTTCCTCTTCCCACTATTCCCGAACCCATCATCCGAATCATCCCCCAATCCCGGCGAACCCACAAACCCTTCAAACACCCCACCTCCAGAATTCTTATCCATCGAACCACACCGCTCCGACACCCGCCCACCCATTTCCACCCCACCGGATAATATCGCTGCAGCCGCATCCGCCGCCTTCCGCCACTGCTTGGTTTGCAGTCTCAGCTTCTTCATTTCTATTTCCATTGCCTCATTTGCTACTTCAATTTCCTTCATCTTCTCCTTTAATAGTATTCCTTCATTTTTACTCTTGGTCAACTGTTGGTCAACTTCGGTCAACTTTATGGTCAACTTTTCTTCGTTGACCAAGGCTGAAGATATCTTAACATTAGCTTCACTTAACTTATGTTTTAAATCCTCATTTTCTTGACTAAAAGTTTCTAATTTCTTGTCTTTCTCTTCAATCATCAGTTTCAATGAATTAATTTCCTCTTCATAACTGCGGTTTTCGGGTAATTTCGTCGAATCGTTGACTTTGACTTTGACTTCATCCTGAACACAACTTTGACTCACCATTTCAATTGCGACTTCAAAAACATCAGTTTCTTCCTGATTCTCATCTATCCTTTCATCTTCTTCGTGTTTTTCGCTTGGCGAAGAACGGGGTACCGGCTCGGGCGCAGGAGCCGGTACGGAAATAATCGGCTTAATGGCTTTTGTCTCAAGCTCCTTTTGGGCTTCTTTCTTTGCGGCTTCAGCTGAGGCTAATTGATCTTTAAGAAGCTTAAGCTCTCCTTGAGCTTGTCCGAGCTGGGTTTCCAACCCAGCAATGCGAGTTCCGAGCTTCTTTTGAGTTAGAGGCTCGGAAAGCACGCTTTTTGGGGACCGGCGGTCCCCTACTTTCGGGCTCCGGTCTGTCATCGTACGGCGGTACGATGGGTCAGAGTCAGAGCCCGATGATAATCGACGAGACCCCGGGCCTCTCGTTGATACCCTGGGAGCCATTTCCGAGCCTCTGCGGTTACAAAAATTTATTAGTTTTGTCAAATTATTATTAATTTTTATTTGAATAAATGTTTGAAGAAATTAAATTGAGAATGTAGAGATAATGATAACTAACCTTACTCTTGGCATTTAGAATTGTAACGGAATATAATTCTTCTAGTCTTTAGTACTGAAATATTAGACAAAATAGAGTTAGTTACTAAAATAGTTCAAACACGTACACAACATAGTAACACAACATAAATAAATACAAATAAATACAAGAAGACCCACAAATATTTATAAGGATATACACAAGACCTATATATTTGAAATTATAAAAAAAGATTAATAATTCTGATGCTACCATGAAGATGGAATATGGGGTTTGAATGTGTGGGATCTGGGTAATATGGTGATGATGTGATTGTTGATGTTGAGAATGTAAATAGCAGATAATAAGAATGTGAAATAATTGGATGGATGTGTTATGTTTATTTACCTTGTGAGGGCATGAAATAACTCTGCCAACAAGAAGCCTTGAAGAATGTGAGAAAAACAGTTTGAATTAAAGTGAATCTGTGTGTGTGTGTGTGTGTGAGAGAGAGAGAGAGAGAGAGAGAGAGAGAGAGAGAGAGAAGAAGAAGAAGAATCTGAATGGAGAAGATGACAAGAGAGTGATTTTGAATGTGGAAAGAGACACGTAAATGTTTATATAACCTTACTTCATCTTGGAAGTCTCATTACTATTTTACTTAATTATTTTACTGTTTGACTCCATTATTTTCTCTCTTTTTATAAAACTGTGTTTTTGTATTTTACTTTTGTTTTTAAGCAACTGTATCGAAGCCTTTTAAGTTTTAAAAGAAAAAAAAAATTTGTTTAGGACATGTGTTTTTCAATGTTTTTGTTTTCTAATAACTTTTTTACGTTTTCCTTTTTGAAAGAAAAGAAAATACTTAAAAAAACATGTAATGGCCTAATGGCTATTTTTATATTTTCGTTTTAACTACTTTGAATAGCATTTATTAAAATTTACAGCAGATAGACGTTATATTTTGAATTGTCCGGAATCCGGATATATACTTTCAGTATTAGATTACTCCAGTGTCATTTATTGTTATATATATATATATATTCATATAGAAAAGAGTTCAAATAAAAAATAATTATTTTGTGAGAAATGTAAGAAGAACTTTAAAATAAAAAAAATCACCTAAATATGACATTATACTATGCAAATACCATGTAAATAGGAAACAATGCAATTATTTTGAAACTACCAATCTTAACCACTAGATCATAGATCCAAGGGCCTAGATCTATTCTTATTATTCTCATA
Source organism: Bidens hawaiensis (assembly GCF_021521415.1). Lineage (NCBI taxonomy): Eukaryota > Viridiplantae > Streptophyta > Magnoliopsida > Asterales > Asteraceae > Bidens > Bidens hawaiensis. The sequence goes on along the minus strand of NW_027497096.1, from coordinate 100,277 downwards.
AAAATATTGTTTTTTACATTAACTCTACCCATTCATATAATATAAGGTTTTTGAAGATTAAATGATTCTGAAATATATCTCTATAAAAAGTTTGGTTTGGTCGGGAATTTACATGCTATTCTTTTTTATTTTTTTTGTCTTTTTTAGAAAAATCTAGAGAATACATGTAACGACTAAGGCAGGGCCGTCTTTGAGGCATGACAGGGTAGTCGACGGCCACAGGCCCGACACCCCGCTAGGCCCAAAACTTTTTTTTTAATTATATGTATCTTTATCAAAAACATGTGTATAATCAATATTTCAACACAATTACATAACCACTAGCTTGGTCTAATGGTAAATGGGTATGACATCTAACCAAAAGGTTGTGGGTTCTAGTCTTATTTGAGGTAATTTTAAGTTTATTTTATACAAAAGTTTTTTACACAACTTAAATCATAATCAAATAAGCCCATTTATAATTAAATTTTTTAAACCCAACAAAATATTTCTTTTACTTAAGGCAAAAAAAAAAATTCGCCTTTGGCCAAAAAAAATTTCGTTTTTTCGGAGCCGGCCCTAGACTAAGGAGTACAATAGAGTGCAAGAGATTAATATAGAGCTTCTAAGAGTACACGGAGTGATTCTAATCTCCATGTTTCTATATTCATTTAACACATTAACAAAACTATGTGTGGCCTAATATAAATACTTTAGGGGAAGAGATGGCAAATGATCAAGACATGGCACTCACAAATATCTTTCTATATTCATTTAACACATTAACAACATATACTTATATACATAGTAATTTTACATGTAAATGATGTAGTTTGTCATCCAAAAAAAATTAAATTTTTATAATTTTTAACAAAACTAGGCAACGAATATTTAAATAAAAACTTGTTTGTATTTAAAAGTCAATTTGCATGGGGGGTGTTAAGTTGTCTTATTGTATGGTATACTTGGCAACAACTTTCTTGTTTATTGCACTATGTTTTTCTTCCTTTTTGGTAGCAGTGTTTGTGATATGCAGGCTGCACCATCCAATTCCATCTTTCCAAACATTTTACTTTTACTGTAACATCTTTTTTATATATATGAAAGAAAATGTTTATTTGTTTTTATCAAACAATATCGATGACAGTTTTATTTTTTAAGACAAAGACTTGCAACGCACTTTTTCTAATGAATCTATCTATTTTAATAAAGTAAAATAATTGTGAATATGTGTCACTTTATGGTTAATCCTCATAGTTTTTCTCTCTCTAAAAATAATATATCTCATAGATTAACAATTATTTACTTTCATTTTACACTTTATTTATATTATATATATAAATTGATTAAATTATTCATTTTCTTTAAACTCTATTTATATTATATCTATACATTTAAAAAAAAAATAAAAATAAGTATTTACATATAATACTTATATACGTTGTTAGGATATATTTCACAACATACTTGGTGAAATCCAAAAATCAATAACAAACCATGTTTGTGAAAAGAATATAATTTTAAATGTTATCATCAACATATTATACTATGTATATTGTTGACGATTGTAAATAAAAAAACTATAATAAACTTTCATTTTACGAAACAATTTTTTTAATCATTAAACCTTAAATATATATATGTAAACGTAACCTTTAAAAACTCTCTGTTGCTCCCTACATTCCATCAATCTACCAGATTGCTTTATTTATAAATTGAGGTTTCTCATTCATTTAACACGAATTCACGTGTATGGGTCTCACCAAACCCAGATAGCCCATAAACAGGTTATAACATCTAATTAAATTAAAAATTAATCTTAACAAATATTTGATATGAAAATACTATAAAATAAGGATATACTAAAAAATAATATTTGATATTTTTAAAGTAGATATTATTTATAATTAAAAAACAATTTTATAGTAAAAAAATAAACGGGTCATTGGTCTCACCAAACCTGGATAACTTTTAAACCGGGTAATAAAATCTCATTTATATATGTGAACCCTTTCATCACAATAAATAAATTAAAATCCAAAAAAATATATTAATATTAGAATCGAATAATGTAAAACAACCCCGTAATACGGGGGGATTAAATCTAGGTAATGTTATATTTGATTATTGAGTTTCATTTTGAGTTAAATTTTAGTACATGTTAAAGATGAATTTTTGAGCTTTGTGTCAACAAACAAGGTTTCTTTCTTATAAATGTCATTTAAGGGTATGTAAACTAGTTAAAACAGATAAATATGTTATTTAATTGTAGGCTCTCTCTTTGATCATAACTCACTTCCGTTGGCCTTTTGGATTTTTTGTTGGGAGACAACTACAACGTCGATTGACATATCCGTTGCGGAACCGTGTCACAAAAACATGCTTGTTCGAAATGAAAGAACACAATCAATAGTCGTTTTCTACTCTAATTTGAAACATTAATGGTAATCGGCCAAATCCTTGTTGAGCTGATCCATTGATATGTAAAGTATAATTATTACTTATATGCGTTTGAAAAATTACTTTCCTTTTATTAAAGTTAACTGTAGGTTGACGCTACTAGAAAATTGTTCAACTTCCTTCGCCATTATGCGACAGAGTAGGAAACCATTATTTCCGACACATTTCCAACAAAAATGAGGTTTGCCGGAAACACGTTGATGAAAAATTTTCTGCTATGCATTTATAATTATTACTCATATATAAATAATAAAATAATATTTTTCTACATATTTAAAGGGAAAATTTTCTGCTATGAATTTATAAATATAAACAATATTTTTCTACATGTTTAAAAGGAAATTGTTAAATAAAAGGAAACCTTTAGTGCATTTTCTTGTCGGAAGTGTGTTTGAAGATTACGACGTTTTTCCAACACGGATTATGTTTGTCGCTCTCTTGTCAAAACTATGTTGCAAAGTTGAACTTTTCTTTTTTGTAGGAATTTTATCGAAAAGTGTATCTTTTAACATATGAAGTATGATTGTATTCAAGAGAAATCGTATACAAATGTATTTTTTCATATTCCAACACTTAGATCATGAAAGGAAAAATGTATTTGAAAAAACAAATCCTGAATTTAAAATCGACTTTAGAGCCAAAAAGGTTGAGTTGGTGTATTATAGAATTTATGAAAGAAGAATGTTATTGTGGTCCAAATAAGAAATAAATAATAAAAGAGGCTTGAAAATAAATAAGGTGATGGGTACATGTGAATCCAAAGAAGTAGCTAGATGCACTTTCTTTATATCTATCAACATTCAACAATGCATGTGAAGCTTAAATGTCTTTCCAGCCTCCAACTACTTCCATAGTTCCATTCAACCAAAGCTACCAATTAAATTCGTAACAAATAAAAACATTTTTAATAATCAACTTATCAGTCAAGGATCACTTATGTTTACATTAACATTAATCCATTAACCATCAACCTCTATATCTTTGTCTTTGACAATGTCGGCACGAGTCTGCGTGTCTTATGATCGAAACTCAATCGAGTTTATGTAGGACCTAATAAAGGAGAATTATATGTCCCATTTTGATTTTGAGTTTATATATATGTCTATGTGAAGAGGTAGGTTCCCGCAAAGCTCAGTTGGACCCACAAGACTCACCTTGAAGAGGTACGTCCACGCAAAGACCAACTGGATCCGCAGGACCCACCATGCTCAGAGAGATGAATACCTTACACGCAGTAAGCCAGCTGTCCCCGCAGGAAAGCCTCCCTTGGTACAGTACCCTGCCTGTTCCCGCAGCTGTGGGTACAAGCCAAGAAAGAAGGCTACCCGCACTAACAGTAAGGCTACACGCATAAGGCACTAACTCTTAATACTTCAGTAATGTCACCTGAAGAAGGAATGAGCAGGGCGGGAATATTCCCGCCCAAAAGAGCCAGTCCGTAGGCTTCTAGAAGATCTTTTGTACTATACCTACCAAGGTATGGACAAATAGACAAGATCTGACAAAAGCAACCCATGAACCAATCACAGGGTGACAGCTCACTGACAATAGTACGAGGAGGAGCATGCTCCAGTACAAAATGTCACTATCAGCCGCTGCCTACCCACCAACTCCCATCATGGCACGAACGTAGCCCATAGTTGGTGGAAAAGGAATATTATATACAGCTGGTCGTACCTGCTTGGAAACCTACCTTCGGCTATAAATACCCCAACACCCTGGAACGGTATCATCATCTTCTCTCTAGCTATTTCTCTCTATATACACTTATATTCAGAACAACCTAGTCTGATTCTCACGCCGGAGGGTGGTCACAAGGAGGAACCCCCCCCCCCCTTCTCAGTGACGAGCTTACGGTGTCTGTTTTGCAGGTTGAGAAGAATAGCCATATTTGCCGGACCTAACCCTCGTGGGAAACATCTACTTAACCCTAAAATTATCCTTAATCTGTCGGGGTCACTTAGTGTTTCTTCATTGGCGCCATCCGTGCATTAAGCTAGAACTTACTCTTCTTTTTCTCAGTTTTTTCAAACTTCTGGAAAGATTGTTAAGGTTACTCCGATGCCAAAGCCACCGGGTAACCAAGAAACTCCGGTAACCACAACCCCAGCTACTGGGGGGAACACCGGTGAATACACGATTGTTACGAACACTACCCCGATTACCCAAGCCGGGGCAAGTGCAGTAAACAATCCTTTCCTGGGATTCATTGATACCCAGTTGGGGAAACAACAGACGAGACTTCCCCGACAAACACCAGAACAAGTTAAAGCTTGGGCGGAAGCACGTCAGAAAGAATTCTAAGCCGAGTTGGACGAACGTTTACGTTCACTCCAACAGGCCAATGACAAATTCGGAAACACTCGACAACAGCTCAACATGAGCAATGATTGCGAGTATGTGGATGATGAAGATTGGGAAGAATCTGATAGTGACGCAAACCCACGTCATAAGGCGAAAGGGAAGCGTAAAGAAGCAGACTTCCAATCGAGAAGAAATTTCGAAGAAACTTTCAAACCAAAGAACATGGGGGGAAACCCACGTGACTTCTTCAAAACTTTCAGACCAACTGTTGCGAATGCGGGAACGTCCAAATTTGCAAGGGACATTGCGGAAGCAATCGCACCAAAGAGTGCCAAACAGATGTCCAACATAGGCACTTACGATGGCATATCTGACCCGGACGATCACATGAACAGATTTATAGCGGGGGCAACCGTCAGTAATTGGACGGAACCCACATGATGTTACATGTTCCAAATGACGCTCGTCGGGGCAGCCAGAGCGTGGTTTGATCGTCTACCGGTCCACCACATCTACGATTGGGCAGACTTCCAGCACAAATTCAGCCAGCACTTCAGTCAACAAAGAAAATATACTGAAGAGCAATGGACGATCCTCAACTGCATCCGAGAAGAAGACGAATCTTTGCTAAACTTCATCACTCGCTTCAACTCAAAGAAGCTAAGTCTGGGCACTATTAGCGAAGGTCTTGTTAGCGCCGCTTTCATCTAGGGCGCTGAGTACCCAGAGCTCATCCGCACGTTAACAGGTAAAGACGGTATGCCACCCACGTGGGATGCCATCATGACGGCAGCTAAACGCTTTGCCGAAACGGAGAAGCAACTGGGTAGAAATCTTCCCGAGAGCACAAACCTCTACACCCAGAGAACAAGAGAAAATAACGTCCATACCGCCCGACAAAACAAAAAGAGGAAGCTTGGTATTTGGCAGTCAAGGGTAAACTTTGACACCTCATCCAGCTCTCGCCCTCTCTTAGGCGGAAGGGACAACATGCAGTCGTCGAACCGGAATCCTCAACTGCATCCGAGAAGAAGACGAATCTTTGCTAGACTTCATCACTCGCTTCAACTCAAAGAAGCTAAGTCTGGGCACTATTAGCGAAGATCTTGTTAGCGCCGCTTTCATCTAGGGCGCTGAGTAACCAGAGCTCATCCGCACGTTGACAGGTAAAGACGATATGCCACCCACGTGGGATGCCATCATGACGGCAGCTAAACGCTTTGCCGAAACGGAGAAGCAACTGGGTAGAAATCTTCCCCAGAGCACAAACCTCTACACCCAGAGAACAAGAGAAAATAACGTCCGTACCGCCCGACAAAACAAAAAGAGGAAGCTTGGTATTTGGCATTCAAGGGTAAACTTTGACACCTCATCCAGCTCTCGCCCTCTCTTAGGCGGACGGACAACATGCAGTTGTCGAACCGGAATCCCAGATGGACGCCACTTACCAGAAGCGTCACCGAGATATTTGCCACCGAGAAGCTCCCATGGCCAAAGGCTCCAATAATCCGACAGCGTCAAAACGCTGATCAGAGCAAATCCTGTGACTTCCACGGGACAAAAGGCCACACCACGGAGGAATGCACATCCTTGAAGGATTTCGTCGAAACATTCGTCAAAGATGGGAAACTCACATAACTCGTGGCGTCAATCAAGAACGGAGGGAGGAAAGACAATCGGTACAAGGGCAATGGACGAAAGCCCGTCGACATCAGGATTCACATGGTTCACGGCAACATCAGAGAAAGAAAACGACGAACAACAGAGCCAAGTGCATGGAAGGAAGCAGAAGTGCGCTTCCCGCGTGTGCCAGGGGGGCCCAACAAAGAAGGCCCCATAGTCATCAAAAGCCAGCTGGGGCACTACATCACCTCCCGCACCCTTGCTGATAATGGCGCTTCATCAACGGTCATGTATAGGCAGTTCTTCGACAAGCTGGACGACGAAGACAAAGAACACCTAGAAACAGTTTACGCCTCGATGGAAGGGTTCAACGGCAGCACAAACACCCCCTTGGGAATCCTATCTTTCCCCGTCACTCTCACGGACGGGAAGTACTCCCGCACAGAAGACGTGGACTTCGTTGTAATGAGGAAGCCACACCACACATACGACATTCTCTTCAAGAGAGATGGGATGGTAAGATTTAATGCCGTGGTGTCTTCGGTCCATGGTATGATGGGATGGCCAACAGCTGAGGGCGTCGCTATGATCACGGGCATTCCCCAGGTATGCATCGCATCTATCTCATCTAAACCCAAACAAAAAATGGCTAAACCAACCACCTCTGAGCCAGAAGAATGGGCCTTCAATGGCAAATACCCTGACCAGGCCGTTACCATTGGCCCAACGATCACTAATCCCACACGTACCTTACTTAAACGCTTGTTGCAAAAAAATGCCGACATCTTCGCGTGGACACCAGCTGACATGACTAGTGTACCTCGAAGTAAGGCTGAGCATAAGCTCAAGTGTGACCCGGCGTTTGCGCCGGTCATACAAAAGCGTCGCGTAATGGGTGTTGAGCAGGCTAACGCGTGTAGAACCCAAGTCAAGGAACTCCTTGACGCATGCATCGTACACGTTAATAAATATCAAACATGGGTTGCAAATCCCGTCATGGTACCAAAATCCAACAAACAATGGCGCATGTGCATAGATTTTAAAGACCTAAACAAAGCATGCCCCAAGGACTGTTACCCGTTACCTGAAATTGACCTTAAGGTAGATTCATTAGCACTGTTTCGCCTTAAATGCTTCCTTGATGCGTAAAAGGGTACCATCAAATCCACATGGCTGTTGACGATCAGGATAAAACCGCATTTCGGACGCCCGATGGCACATTTTGTTACCAAATGATGCCATTCGGACTAAAGAATGCCGGATCCACATACCAACGCCTGATGGACAAAGAGTTTCATGCCCAAATCGGGAGGAACTTAGAGGTTTACATGGATGACTTGGTCATCAAAAGCCTCGAGCCAGAGACGATGTTGAAAGACATCGAAGAAACTTTCAACACGCTCAGAAAGATAAACATGAAGCTCAACCCGAGCAAGTGTTCCTTTGAGATGAAAGATGGGAAGTTCTTAGGAGTCATCGTTACCAAAGATGGCTTCAGAGCGAACCCCGAAAAGGTTGAAGCCATTATGAAAATGGAGTCACCTACTACCATCAAACAGGCTCAGACACTGAATGGACGACTAGTCGCACTTAACCGCTTTTTGGCAAACCATGCGAAAAGGTCGTTCCCATTCGTGTCAACATTGAGAAATTGTTTGAAGAAAACGCACTTCCACTGGACACCAGAAGCGGAAGCAGCCTTTCAAGAGATTAGGTTACGCTTGATCGAACTCTCAACACTCACAGCACCAGAAGTGGGGGAGGAATTAATTCTATACCTCTCCACCACAGGCAGAGCAACTGGGGCAGTCTTACTAGTAGAACGAAAGGGCATTCAGATGCCCATCTACTATGTAAGTCGCGTCTTAACAGACGTGGAAACCCGGTACTCCACCCTGGAAAAATTAGTCTTAGCGCTTGTACAGGCTTCACGCAGGCTAAGACGATATTTCCAAGGCCACCCAATCACCATTCTCACGAACTTCAAACTGGCAAATGTTCTAGGCAAACCCGAGTTGTCAGGGGGCCTAGCCAAATGGGCAATTGAGTTGGGAGAATACGCGATAAAGTACAAGCCAAGACCAGCCATAAAAGGCCAGGTCTTGGCCAACTTTATTGCAGAAGTCCCTGCTTCGCGGGAAAAAGAGTGCCGGGAAGAGGCTCAACCCTCTCCAGCACAAGACATTAACGATGTCTGGAGACTCTATACTGATGGAGCAGCCAACAACGAAGGTTCAGGAGCAGGGTTGAAACTAACTAACCCAGCAGGCCAAGAATACACTTACGCTATTTGGCTGGATTTCCCAAGTACGAATAACGAAGCGGAGTATGAAGCATTCTTGGCCGGATTAAGAATTGCGCGTAAGATGGGGGTAAAAAACTTGGAAGCCCACGTGGATTCCATGCTAGTAGCCAACCAGATAAACGGGACGTACACGGCCGTGAACGACACAATGGCCCTATACCTCGCACAAGCAAAAACCCTTATGCGCGATTTCAACGATTGCAAAGTCGTGCACATCAAGCGAAGAGAAAACAAATCTGCGGATGAGCTAAGCAAGCTTGCATCGTTAGCCTTCACCCACTTGGGAAAGGACATCCGCGTTGAACTTCTTGGAGCACCATCAGTCCCGCACAAGGAAATTTGTGTCATCCAAACCGGCACGGAAACATGGATGACGCCAATCATAAATTACCTTGCGACGGGTGTACTACCAGAGTCAAAGACACAGGCAAGAAAGATACGCTGTAAATCACTGAACTATCAACTTGTTGATGACATACTTTAAAGGCGTAATTTTCTTGGCCCACTCCTCAAATGCGTCGATGACCAAGATGCCGACTACCTCCAAAGGGAAGTACACGAAGGCATCTGTGGAGTACACGCACGTCCACGCGCAGTTGTAGCTAAGCTAAACAACGCGGGATACTTTTGGCCAGGGATGCACACGCTGGCCTACATCAGAAAATGTAGGTCCTGCCAGCTCTACGCACCCAACACGCATCGCCCGAAGAACGAACTTGTTCCAGTCACTTCTTCATGGCCATTCAAGAAGTGGGCCATCGATGTTACAGGCCCATTTCCCACAGCAGCAGGGAACGTTCAGTTCCTAGTGGTAGCCATCGACTACTTCACCAAGTGGATAGAAGCAAAACCCCTAGCTCAAACAACCGCAAAACATATCAAAAAATTTATTTGGGAATTTATTATTTGTCGTTTTGGACTTCCACAGAATTTGGTGAGCGATAACGGCACCAACTTTGCTGACCAGAACTACAAAAGTGGTTGAAAGAGCTTTAAATCACCCACACCTTTACCTCAGTGGCACACCCGCAGGATAATGGTGATGTGGAAAGAGCAAACAAGAGCATCGTCGACGGCATAAAGAAAAGACTCTTAGTAACCATATAATAATGAAAATGGGATATGCCAGATTGTCTATATTCAATTATTCATTGAGGCCCTACAAAATTTTTAACAAGGATCGTGTCTTTTTTCCTCATTTTTGTATGTTATTTATATATGAAAAGAAGTCAAGAGAAACTATGCCCAAAAGTTGAAATATTTTATATCCTTGTAATTAAAATTCAAACTTAGTGATATCCTCTGTGTACAATTAAAACAACAAAATATTTGAAAATTTATTTAATTACAAGTATGCTTAATCTTGAAACAAAACAACAAAGCTTCATGCTTCCTTTTAGGGCTGTTCATGAACCGAATCGAACCAAACGCGGGTATGCTCATACTTGGTTTGGTTTGAAAGCGAGCCGAACCGAGCGGATTGAATTTAAAGAAACGAGCGATATCTTTATGCTTGAACTTGGTTTGGTTTTGAAACCAAGCGGCTTGGTTCGGTTTGGTTTTGCTTGATTTCGTACAAAGTTTCCAATTTTAAATTTCTAAAACTTCAAAATATCATTAATTCAAGACTTTCAACTCTAAATTATCTAAAATTTCTCATTTAAAATGTGTAAAACTCAAAGTTAATAACAAAACATATATAAAACGAGCGGCTATGGTTTAATTTTGAACTTAGAATGCAACACTAAAGGGGGGGATTTTAAAAACTTTAAAAAAATAGTATACTTTTATATATATGCATAAAGTTTATATATAAAACTAATAAATTAAAAATAATTCGAGCAAAACGAACCGAACCAAACCGGGCGAGGCTTTGTTCGTGCTTGGATTGCTTTTAAACCGAATCGAGCCGAACGGCTCACTTCCAAACAGAGCCGAAATCGAACGAGCATTATTCGAGCAATTTTCGAGCGAACGATGAACGAGCGGCGAGCGGTGTAGACAACCCTACTTCCTTTGACTTGCTGCAAAATTATGATTGTAATTCGGTATACGTTTATGGTAGAAAAAATAAACTAAATCCTTTCTGTAGTGTAAGGAATACTCCTTAATCCAAGCAAGGCGAGATTGTACCTTCGACCCGCTTATTTCGAATATGTCAATTTGGGTTATCAATAATAGGTCAAAACGTTAGACTAAACGAGTTGTCTAAAGAGGAAACATGTCAAATGGGCGTAAACCAGGCCAAAGAGAATTTTAATGTAGAAAACTTTCTAAGAACTTTATTTAAAAAATTAGATTATTACTGAAATGAAAAATAAGTTGTAATAATACTTGTTATCATTGCAACGACATAAAAGGTGCACAGATTTCAAATATAGCCTCATATTTGCAAAAGATCCATTGTAGGCCTTGAAAGTTATTGTAAGAGACATAATGCTTTTCCTTTCAAGTTTCAACAACTTGTATCAATCTGGTTTGCTAGAAAATATCTAGTGGGTTTCCGTCATATACCAATAACACTATTTTACCATGTCAACACTTAAAACCATGATAACAAGCCTTTAAAGTTTAAACCCAACCGAATCATCCATACTGAAGTGAATCGGACCGTTTGAGGTTTGGAACATGGAACCGACCATGTAAACTGAATCACCGTTTATCTTTATACTTTATTTTTTTCCATATGTTAAATATTTTTTCCCCCTAATTTAGTGCAAACTAATGTTTTGATTTACTTAACGAAGACTTGGTGGAAATCACATAATTCCTTAAATTACCAAGTGGAGAGAGCTCATAGAATTACAGTAGTATGTGTCCTTGTTCTCATCCGAATATGTAAAGAAATTGTGTAACCCGAATACCATGTGTAACCCATTCCTCTATATAAGTTACAAGGCTAAAAGCAAATAGGTTAAACGAATCGCATACATGTTAACATGCAAACATTATAATTGGGATTTTATTTTAAGTTTTAATATGTGAGCATGTTTTTTTATAGATGTGTTAAATAAGAAAATCTGAACACAACTCGATCGCTAAACTAAAGCTTTAAACATGTCAACCAAGTTAAACATGACAAGTCAAAAACTTATTACTTTCATGTTAAGTTCGTTTCGCATTTCAAGTCGTAGCTCATGAATTGTCACCGCCAGTTTACCAAACATCCCGACAAGTCCACTTTTAGTAAGTTTTATTTAGTGCTTCTTATCTAAAGTTATTACAATATTTATGTTATTCATTTTTAGATTTAAATTATTATGATGCATATTCTTGTCAAGTAAAAAACAAGGGGGTTTCAGATTGGGCGAGAGAGTTTTCTTATCTATAGTGTGTTTTCTCATAAGAGTGGTCCTTAATACTCGATTGAGCCGGTGGTCGTTAGTGATCTAAATTAATCGTTAAAAAAACAAGTAGCTTGAGTAATTCATGCAAATAAATTTCTTTTATATATACTGAAAAACTATTTTGAACGTAAACATTAATCCTAACAATAAACCCAACATTTGATGATTTGAAGCCCTAGTGAAGAAAAGGTTGATCCATATTTAACGGGCCTCACATTTTGGGCCTTGGCTTTCAAAACAAAAAAATCAAGAAAATCTTCTTACGTTTTGGGCCTTACGTTTTTTCAGATGATCATGATACTCCATACGTTTAATAATCGAAGTTAATACTTAATACCAAACAATGTATTTCTTAACCTAAACGATAGATTTGTTAGAATGAGTTTTTTGCTTTCTTTTCAAAACTAATAATTTATACAATATAAAATCACAATCTGAATATTCGAACGCTATAAACTTTGTGTGATAAATTTGATTTGACATAGATAAGTTTGTACAAGCATTTCATGCGACAAACTAAAAAAGAACTTATTCATAATCAAACACGAGAATATGCTTTTATGGTACTATACAATGTGAAGGGCCAAAAAATATTCTCATGGGGTTGGAACTATTTATGGATTGGTGGACCATCGCTAAATATTAAACTTTTCTGATCGGTCCGGGTCACACGATGAAACTATAAAACCAAAGTTTTTCTGATCAGCTTTAATTTTGAGAAAATCACTTTATCACATTCATAATTCATAAAGTTATAAGCCTATTTGTTGTGGGCTAACTAGCAAATGCTAGTTAAAACATCATGTCACCGCCACGTAGGTAGTGAGGCTTTAACTAACTCACCCCTTAATAGTGTATTATGGGTTAACTAGCATATTATTGTCTGAAAAGAAATCGGTCCCACACAAAATCCATCATAACGCTTATTAATGCCTTGTCACATGCTTCATAACGCCCCGGGTTTGAAGATTTGGTGCAATGTAGTTGGTGTTATAGAGACTATGTGGCAATGAAAACGCCCAAGACGTTAGTCAATAACACGCAGTCTAAATGTAAACCTAAATAAGCCAATAACTTTCAAGCTTACGTTAACAAAATATTCCAAAACAAACTAAATATTTAGAAAACAAATGTGGTTGACAACTTGACATGAACCTCTATCCAAATATGTCTGTTTAATTTCATCTGTATAGTTAATATGATAAAATGAAACTGGTTTCATTCGGACGGATCCGATGGAAGGTCTTTCATATCAATTTTGTCAAGAGTATTGACGAAAGAAGATGATGTCTCAAATCTCAAACTTTATATTTAATAATTGTTGCATAATCAACCCTAAACTACAAGTCTTGACAAAACGAAGTCACAATTTTAACAATTTGACAACACAACATACATTTACCAATATAAAATTGATCAATTAGCATTAAAATTACATGTTGTAACTTTTTAACTCCTAAAGAAGCACTTCACGAAGCCTCCCGGAATTTGATTGATTTATTGATTCCCTTTTTACATACCAAAGAAAAAAATTTCAATTTAGAGGACAATCAACACATAGTTCCTTTACCCCCTTTTACCTTTTATGATAAATTGGCTAAAGTAACAAAAAAGAAAAAAAAAATGGCGTTGAAATCGATTTTTATTGACCAATCAGAATTGCCTCCCAAAATCTAAGAGACGGCCACCGGAAAAAAAAGGTTTGGTAAGGCTTGAACATGTGACCTATTATGAAAACCTGTAAGAGACCGTCACAGGAAAAAAAAGGTTTGGTAAGGCTTGAACATGTGACCTATTAGATATGAAAACATGGATTTATCACCGGACTAAAGTTAATTTAATAGTAAGTGTTCCATCAATTAATTTTGATGGGGTCAATAGAAAATTTAACGGTACCGTATCTAAGAAATTTTGAAAAACATACACCCACGTGGTATGGTAAGAAATTTTGAAAAACATACACCCACGTGGTATGGGTCCGCCCCTGGGGTGGGTTAATTGGGTGTTTTCCAACCATAACAACACCCACCTTAACTTTATATCGAAACTCAAGCCGGAAAAAACGAATGATGGTGGTTGTAGATTCTCAAATCTGAAGATGGTGGTGGTCGAGACGATGGCTATGTTCAAATGGTGGTGGTGGGGTTCCACCTCTGCTAACAAAAAGGAAGACGAAGGCCTGGTGACCGTGAAGATTTTACATATTAATATAAGATGTTGTCTTGCTATTGTGTATATTATATATATATTAAAAAGTAACTTTTGTTATTCATCAAATTATTGGTTGTGATCCATCCACGTATATCTTAATCTGGCCTTCTCCCAACACATCATGACACGTGTTTTCAGTTCTCTTCTTTTACACTCCTTCGTCTTCATCAATCCTGACTCACAACTAACAATCATCATCGTTCGAATCACCACCAGTTCATGTTACGGTTTCGCTGGCTACTGAATAAATCTCATCTCCAGCAACTGAATCGTCGTTAATCAGGTACGCAGTTTCTGAAGAAGATGAAATCTGTTAGTCTTTTCTGAATCTAGGGTTTATTTAAGTTCATTATTTCAACTATTTTAGTTTGATTTTGTTCATTAGGTTCTTCGATTATTGACTTTGCAACTGGAATTGCGGGGATTAATTTACAATCTGTTAGGCATACCAATTGGTAATTCAATCGCATCTCTATAATTTCGTCATATTTATGCTGATTTTCTGTCATTGGTGTTTTTATGCAGCTTAAGACCATGACTTTGAATCGACTGATGTTCGTTTGAAGGTTTCCAAATATGTTGCTTGAACCCAAATGTCAAATAGGACCTACACCGAATCACCAGGTATCCAAATATCCCATCCGTACGGATTGTTTGAGGTTTGTAATTATTAATTAACTTTTTGATTATTAAATTCTTAGACATTAGTTAGGCTATGTGTAGTGGAGGGACTACAAAATGGGGCGTTTTGTGTCATGTGACACCCAGTCAGCAAAACGCGGGTTTTTTGTTTTAGGGGTGCAGTGGTGTTGTATCTCCTATATATATATGTATATATATATCACACACATTTGAATATAATAATAATAAAAGATAAGAAAGGAAGAGCGAAAAATACTTCTCCCCCCCCAAATCGCCCATTTGTAGCCTGGGTGGGTGGGGGGAGGGGCAGTGTTCCCATCAAGTTGTCGCCCCAATTTGGCCTTTTTGTCGCCCCACTGCACTCACCCTTATGATTTATGAATAAATATAAGATATAAAGATTCTAAAAGAGTGATGGTGTGACAGGGTCCATTTATGGCACATGAATCTGACAGCAATGGAGATTTGGGTTCTTTCTGGTCACAAGATTTGGGTAGTTTGGTAAATTCATCGGATGATCAAATATCAAGAACAAGCATGGAGAATGTTGACAACTTGTATAAAGATCAGTACACATTCAAGAGACCAAGACAACTATGGTAGATTTGAAATCTCAGTAACTTATGAATCTTTTTTTACACTTTCTTTTTATAATAGTATTAGTTTTGAAATTTCAAAAGGTTGCAGAATCGTCTGTTTTTATAAGAGATTGTGTGATTCGTGACCTTAATGTATCAAAGTTTAAATGATAACATCTTTATGGTTTTCGATCTAGTATAATATGAACAAACATAAATGAACGAATACAAAAAAACGTATATGAACAACATACGAAAGTCGTGTTCATGTTTGTGAGTTTAACTAAGTGAACAACAAATTATGTTCTCTTTCGTATTAACGTATTACATAAACAAGACTTACGCCCAACAGTTCATAGATTGTTTGCGGTTTGGTTCATTTACTGGACTTTTATATGATATAAAATAAACATTAGGTTAGTTCATGAATAATTTTGTTCATAGCATCAAATCAACTATAGCTTAAAAAAACAACCCATTTTAAAGTTTAAACCATTGCCGCCCAAGCTAGCCAACACCTTAAAACTGGGTGATTTTTAATCCTCTTGGGCAGGATTGCTAGGTATAAACTAGCCAACATAATAAATGGAAACCATGCATATCAACTCTAATTACACAGCCAGTTTTACAATGTAATAAATGAAAACTATACCTATCAGGCTATCACTAATGATTTCTTTTGAAAAAACTGTATATGGCTATAAACTAAGCATTACATTTATAAGAAAAATATCACACAACACTATTGCAAGAACATACATTTCCACTTTAGGAAGGTGAGCCATCATGATCATCCGACTCCCTCCTATTTTGACGTGCATTTCGTCTAATCATTTCCTTAATCTCCGCCTCCTTTTTATCGTAAAAATCTATCAAGTCCTTGAAACTAATGGCTCGTGAGGGCCGTCTCCCGCCACGTGTATCTGACTCAGCTTCCAAAATCTCGTGGGGCTCTTCGTCTGGTTTAAACCTGCGGTACTGACACAACATCCGACAGAAGAAAATGCTTAGAGAAAGGACGCACGCGACACCACAAATGACAAATAAGCCCCAGAAACTGCTGAGAGATAAACTGCTGTCTTCAACATCAGTGGCTTGTGTTGAGCATGAAGCTGCTGACAGCCATTTGTCGTGAATTCGTTGTAGTTCCCGGGTTTCTGACAGTTGGAGGATGGCGGTTGATAGGTCAACTGCTAGAGGTGAGTCTCTCTGGAATGCCTGAAATATTTTTTAAATTTAAATTGATTAAATCGTTTAACCGTTTTAGAAATGTATAAAACCGAAATAATTGAAGCATAACCAAATTCATTTATATTGTTTATCGATTGAAATCAGGCCAACAATTAACAAAAACATTAGGCCCAAATTCATTATTTTAGGCCATTATTTTTTTCCAGCCCAAAAATTTCAAGCCCAAATAGTAAAACCAAAACACTGTAAGAGAACTGGGTTTGAGCCTAAAACCGACCCGCACACACCCCTAGTTAAAAAAACTCAGTTTGACTTCAAAAGTCAAACTTTGACTTTTTAATCAGACTAAGGAAAGAGTAACTTACAAAGCCCCAACCGCTTTTAGTGAACTCTTGACCAACGATCCTAAACTCGCACTTGGTGTAACGCATGAGCAGCTCGACATACGGAAGCTCGTCGACAATGGCAGCCACACCACCGCCTTTTGGGCCTAACCGAAGTGCATTTGCATACTCCTCTTCACCTCTCAAGTACTTGATACGCGATTCAGCAATATTAAGCTCCCGAATCATATAATTATACGCAAAACTCCCATCTTGAATTCCAATCGGTTCATTACTTGATATCAAACTATCTATCCCTTCAATACGCGATGTCAGTTGTTGTACTGTTAGGATTGACGTCAAACTGGCTGTGTAACTAGAGTTGATAATCAACACTATAAACAGCCACAAGATCAGCACTAACCGTCCCAACGTGCTTACAGTGTTCTCTCCTGCATACAATAAAATCCTAATGTAAAGTTTTCATATATGATATTTTTTTGGTTTAGTCAGGATTTGTACTTACTGTGTGAGAAAAACATAGTTGAGAAGCTAAACCTGAAATTCAAGACAACTGTTAAAAACTGATTGTTTGATATTGGTACGAGCGTGCACAAAACATAAAAAACAAAAAATAATCAAAACCAAACAAAAATGACAGTTTGGTTTTATGTTTTTGTAAAAACGGAATTTTCAGTTCGGTTCCAGTTTTGCAAATAATAAAAATATAAAAAAATGTAAATTAACCTGAATTTATATTTATATTTTTATTTTTAAACATTAATTTATGAAAATTTAATAATAATTTAATCCCAATATTTTATGTCCACATTTCCTAAAGCAAAAGCAAAAGTGTTCCATGCGGTTTGTTTAATCACGATGTGGTGTAATTAGTCGCTGTAATTTCCTAAAGCTCTTGGTTATCTCTGGATCAAGCATAGGTCTAAAAGGAATGGTTTGACGTGGGAGGACTGGACTAAGTTTCGGTTGTAATTAGTCGCTGTTCTTGCTTTGTTGTTTGGTGGCGGGTCTTGGTGATGTCAAGCCCGGTTTTTCTTGTAATAGTTGGTGATGCTAGCTTCTTGCTAGTATATTAATAAAAATTTTGTTTGCCTTTCAAAAAAAAATAATAATCAAATCACTAATTAACAAACAAACTTAAGCCCAAGTTTATTAATTTAGAAAAGAGTAAACTACGGTACATGTGCAGTTTTAGTCAAACAGTTTCAAATTTGCGATTATTGTCCCTGTGGTTTCATTTGACTTGCAATTAAACCCAACCACACTAACGCCGTTAAGTCTGATCGTTAAACCCATCATTTTGACCCCTTACTTGAGGGGCAATTTTGTCCTTTTTTTCCCCAAATACACCCCAACCCTCCCGTGAAGGGGGCTTGCGAATTAGGGTTAAGGTTTATTTGGGGGAGAAAAAGGACAAAACTGTCCCTCAAGTAAGGGGTCAAAATGATGGGTTTAACGATCAGGCTTAACGGGGTTAGTAGGATCGGGTTTAATTGCAAGTGAAATGAAACCACAGGGACGAAAATCACAAATATGAAACTATTTGACTAAAACAGCAAATTTGAACAAACTACATAGATGAAAACCGCAGTTTACTCTTTAGAAGAAAAAAAATCAAACCAAAATGTTAAAATAGAAAAAAACAGAATGGGTTTCAAGGATTCAAAAATGAATTTTCGGTTTTTGATTTGGTTTGAGTCCAAAACCGACTCAAACTGAGTCTGCACACCCCTAGAAATTGGTGCAACAATTCAAATACTGACCAGAAGATTGTCATGACTTGTTGACTCGGCGGACCACGAAACTCATGATTCAACCGATGCTCGAGAATCCATACAACACATCCAACCAAAAGAAAAAATCCACCAGTGACGAGCCACATTTCAATTGTGAACGGTTGGAGAAACGCCCATGGTTTGGGTTTCACTTTATTGACCGCAACAACTATCACAAGCCCAGACTCCATGTACGGCTGTGTAAAGTCAACTATCCGCGTCCGGTTAGTTGTTATAGTAACATCCCCCACAGCTGCATCATATGTCTAAAAATGTACACAAATCAAAATAATATTATTATCCTACACCAATATTATGCAAAATTTTGACCAAGAAAGTCAAACAAGAACTCACATTATCAGCCACTGCGTTGACCAGATTCGTATAACTCGGGTTTTTTTTACCGTCACCATACAAAATGTACTTTCGTGGGACGGGGTACGGCAGTAAATTCACAGCAGCCTCAAAAACATCTATACAATACCCTCTTACCCCTAGTGTTGACTTGTCCTTTGTCACCACCTCCTTATAACTATGCCTATACGGGACCGCAACACGTAGCGGCTTCCCTGTATTCGGAAACACCCATCCACGCGGCTTATCACTCGTTTCACCCGGCCAAATCACACTATAAAGCCGTTGATCCGAACTATTCGTACCTTTCCCATACAACGTTTCAGGTGAAGCAACCGAGAGACCCGAGTGGTTTGACCAGTACCCGACGGTTCGGACACCGGTCCCACCAATGTTTATAACATCATAAGCTGGATGAACCATGTTTTTATCTTGGTCAAACTTGACCTCACCGGTCAAACCCACAAATGTTGTATTTAAAATTGTTTCAAGAAGCTTATTCCCCTCGTTAAATATCCGAAGTGCGGATAACCGAAGCTCACTATTATTCGTTTTTCGAAGATTAGGATCATACGAAAACGTTACTCTTGATCCGGATTTGAAAAATTTATCGAGTGCGTGTGCGAGTAACCAAACAGAATCATATGCATAAAGTGCGTATGAATTTAAACCCTTGTTTTTATCCATAAACCCTTTTTTAACATCAGAATTCGCCGTGTGTTGCCGAAGCGACACGATGCCTTGGATAAGGTCCATCGTGTCAGAATCTGGCAGCACTGACGAATCCAAAACTGCGGGTAACCAATCCGTGGTTATCCAAACGTATCCACTAGTCAACATCCCAAGCTTTTTTGCCACGTGGAATATTTCTAACCCGGAGTCAGGGTTTACATGCACAACGTAAACCCTGGACTCCAATAAGTTTACTCCAGTAAGTAATTCAGTAATGTTGGCGCGTGACGCGCCAGGAGTAAACGACGCCTTGTAGGAAATCCTGGCGCGCTTATTTGAAAGCGCGTCGGATAATGCTGATATGCCGTTTCGGCCGTAGTCGTCGTCGACGAATATGGCGATGATTTCTTTCCATTCGAAGTGAAGGACGAGGTCCGTGATGGCAGACATTTGGTGGAAGTCGTTTTGAGTGGTGCGGATGAAGTACGGGTATTGGAGCGACGAAAGGGTCGGGTCGGTTGCCCCGAATGATAAAAGCGGGACGTGAAGCTCGTTTACGACTTGAGAGATTACGTGTGCGATGCCTGACGATTGCGGGCCGATTGCGGCCACGACGTCCTTTTCCATCAACTCCAAAGCTATTCATAAACAATAACTAGGGAAAATGATGAAAATGTTCATTCATTGGTCGTCAATGTCGACAAAATATTCATTTTACTGGTTATCATAATGTCAATCTTAAAACTCATTGGTGATATTACTTTTTAATTATCACTTGACAAAATTTTAATCAACCAGATTTTGCAACTTGTTAAAAAATTATCATTGGAAGCAAAAAAATCTCGACGAAAGCAAAAATAAATATTGTCGGGTGCTAAAATAAATCTCATCGGATGTCAAAATTAATCTGGTTGGAAGCCAAAATAATCTCGTGTGACGCCTAAATAATCTCAACGCCTCCCAATGATTTCTTTCTTTTTTTAAAAAAAAAACAAGTGACCCGACGGTTTTATGACACTTGACAGAATCTAGTTGATTAAAAATCACGTTGAGTTCTTATTAAAAAATGATCAGTCATTATCCCTAATAATAATATTATGTGTTTATAAGTATAGAGCTATAGATTCAATAAGTTGTATATTAATATAACATTAGACGGTATAAGGTACCTTCAATGGTGCCAATAAATCCGCTACAATTTGTGTCATGGGAAATAAGGTTTAACGTTACCCCTCGAAGAACAGTTGGACTGGAGTTGACGTCCGCAATGGCAGCTGCAATGGCAGGCTTCACGGAGCGGCCAATAACCGAATTCATAGTGAATAAAGCTCCAACATTCACAACACTAGGCATTCTTGTCGATGATGGTGATGGTGAAACTGTTTTATTTCCGATTTTACCCTCTGCCATGAGCACCACCAGCGCCGTCGTCCACGTAACGAAAACAAGAAAAATCTTAACTTGTCTCATTATTGGTACGTCACTTTGAAGTTTTGGGAAACACCCTTTTGGAATTTGAGTTCATTTTCGCATTAGTTGTATATGTAGTAGAAGAACTAAAGCACAAAGCTTTAGGTTTGGGTAAAGAATCAAATTTTTCAACAACACTAGACGTGACCACAAGATTATCATATAAATGTAAGGTTTTTGAAACAAAGATTCCACTGATAGATAGCAGTAAAATATGCATGTAGTCACGTGAAAGGTGAAAATCAGTAAATATTAATCAAGGAATAGAGACCAAGAGACAGTAAATATGTATTAAAATTAAAAAAAAAAACATATGTTCTTAGGCAGAGTGTAGTGGGCGAGAATATGAGGCGAGAAGGGGCGACAATGGTTTGGAACACCGCCCTCCCAGGCAACAATAGGGGCGATGGGGGGGGGCGACAATGGTTTGGAACACCACCCCCCAGACGACAATAGGCGCGGGAGGGGGGGGGGAGATGAATATTCCTCGCCCGTTTAATGTAATAAAATAATAATAATAAAAAAAATGACTTTTAAAATAAATACCAAACCAATTCAACCATTTCACAATTTCATACATAAACTCAAATATAAATTCCAAACCAATTCAACCATTTTCACCATTTCATACTTCTTCACAATTTCTTTTATTTAATTAATTTAATAAATTTTAATAATCTTAATGGTTTTTGTATTTGTTTAATTTAATAATTAAAAAAATAATAATAAAAAATGGTGACGTGATAAAGAATGGGCTACAACACCATTACACCCAAAAAACAAAAATCTATCATTTGCTGACTGAGCTTCACGTGTTGCAATTCGTCCCAATTTATACCCCTTCATTGCACATAGTCTTAGGGATATCTGATGGTTACGTTGTGCCACTCAGGACTGGTCACGATTCTAAAAAGAATGAAATTAAATACATTTAAAAAGGTCATGTCTACATTGGGAAACTAAACATGTAAGGGCCAATGGGCCGGTTCAAGCCCGAATATAGTTGGTCCACTCCTTTGAGTGTGAACTAGACAACTATTTTTCTTTGAGACCTTTAATACGAGTGTGCCCACGGTAAACAGTAGTGAGGTCTACAAGAAGATAGAATCTTGATTTGATTTATTTTTTTGTGACTGACAATCTAAGGCTGTGGGAAGCAGAAAAATTAAAGCTTACAAGAAAGTCTTGTGTTCTTGGCAAAGAATATTTCTTTTTGACTAGTTGTGGTTGAATTGCACTCACTAGTTAGTTCTGATACTATACATGTTATGTCTAGTTAAGTGAATAATAAACCCGATTTGTTGCATAATCATCTAGGATTAACAAACTTAAAGAGTGTGAATGGTTTTCATTAACCCATTTTGGTCATAATTATGGCTGTTGCCGGGATGAATGGCAACGTATCCTGGTGGTGGGCTTGGGAACGTGAAACATATTGGTTAGTTCTTTTTAGTTTTATATTTGATTGGGTTCCAAAAGCCTCTTGAATCTTGATGATTTACTCTCACTATATATTTTAAAATTCTAACTTTTGTATTAAACCTATAAATAATTCATACTAATATATTATTATTTCTAGAAGAACATATTTTAAAAAAAGGTATAGGGTATCAAAAGCCTATTGGGCCCCATCATACTTAGTGATATTTTTTCCAACACGTTAGACAAATATCATAGCATCTTTAGTCTTTACACAAGAGATACTATGCTATAAGGAAATCTTCACCTTAAGGATTACTAATGCGTTTTTGACATGATAGTTATAGATGGAAAGAGAACTTTATAATTAAGCATATTTGAGTGAGAGGCATTCATTGATGGTTAAAGTCTTGGAAAAGTCTTCACTGGAACAAAAGAACAAATTTGTGAGCTTCTCGTGAACAAAACATAGAATATTGGTAACACTAGTTTGTATATGAGGTTGGAATTGAACATGAGCAATCAATAGATAGGTTACAAAAGTGGATAGTAAGGAGTCCGTGACGAAGTGGTGTAAGAACAAGCTTGAAGCAACATGCAATTTGGCATGTCGAATTCATTATCACAAATATTCTTTTAAAGATTGATGAACAATTGTAGCAAGAGAAGATCAATGACAACAGGTTAAGCCGATGTTGAAGATCGTTATATCTAGAAATGTTATGCAGGGTAACATGAAACCATGAGGGTCGCGTCGTCAACTTGAGGTCCAAAAAGGATGAATAATTGATCAACGGAAATGGTAGTGGACCAATCCAAGGGAAGGATCATATTCAAACAGGTGGTCTATAGTAGTTCGATAGTCGAAGGGAGTTACAACAAACCGTACATAGAGGAAAATGTAAATTCACTTTTCTATCGTATACATTAAACGAAAGAAAATTTTGAAAAGTTATATGTTTTAGCGACTATATATAAAACATGAATCGAACTAGGGCTGTTCATGAGTTGAGCCCGAGTCGAGCCAGGGTGGTTTCGAGCTTGGGCTCGAAATTAAACGTGGCAACTCAACTAAGTCTCTAGTTCGATTTTGAAATTAAACGAGATTAAGATCGATCCAATGAGCCGAGCCATGATCGAGCCGAGCCTAGGTCGATTTTGGCTCGGTTACAAAAATGAGCCAACTCACCTAGGGATGTTTCAAATCAACTTTTTTAGCTAGTTTTATTCGAGCTTTTATCTAGAGCTCGAGCTTCGAGCTTTTTGAACAGCCCTTATCGAACAATCACCCCCTAGGTAAATACAAATATCAAGGGCCAAAAAAAATATTTATAATGAAGACGAAGGGCATAAACGATAATATAAATGATAAGGGGAAAGGATAAAATCATAAAACTGATCTGATTTTTAAGTTATCTTCCACACAACACAAACACAAACACAAACACAAACATAACAGGAATAAATTAAGATGGCAGCTACTTCCCTCTCTGCTTCCTTTCAAATCAGGTATAAATAAACCCTAATAATTCTTCCTTCACTTATTATTGCTTCCAATAATCAAATTTCATCTTTAAACAATCACCTGTATGTATTCATATGTGTATTGCATTTCAACCTCCACGCGTATGAATTAACTGGTTACATGTTTCGCAAATTAAATAGTGTAACCAAAGACTTGTGTGCTGATTATATGTTATTATTTAATCCAATTTGATAGTGATGAAGAGGTTTAAGCCTTTTTTTATTCAGGGCTCGTCTTTATTGAAGATAATATATTAGATAGGATTAAATGCTTCTGCCCTAACTAACATGGGAATAATATTATGCGATAACTTGATGTTAGAAGTTCAATTTACATTTGAGATATGAAATTGATAGATTGAGTGAATGTTTTATAATGTTAATTAGTGATCAAAGATACAACCTCTTGGCTCTTTCCCTAATATTATTAGGATTTATGCAATGTTGTAGAACTCGCTTGGCGCTAGTTGGGCGGTGAGTTAGAGACTAGCGATTAAGGGATTAATTGGATTGGATTTTATATGTGATTTTTCAAATATACGCACACACACACACACACATATATATATATATATATGTACCAGATTTTATATATAAATTTTTCGAATTTTTCGATTTGGATTGATTTTGACCAAATAGTGATTAATTGGCGACTAGTTGGTGGGGTACCGACTAGCAATTAATCAGTGATTAATCAGCGCCTAGGCTCGATTTTACAACCATGGATCTATGTAGGCAAAGAGTTAATGTTGGGATAAAGTTTGATTGAATTATAATTGCTGGATTATTTGCTTTATTTTGAGATGGAGCGGTTGTAAATTCCTTTTATAAAAAGCCGATATTTTGGTCCTACAACTAGAACTGCTTTGGTTAAAATTTTGCAACAGTAAAATTGAAACATAATTGAAAGACGCTAAACATCTTATTCATACTCTCTGTCAAAGTGTGATTTCTAGAAACAAACTCAAATCCCATGAATGCTTACTTTGATGTTCATGTTTTGCCAGATTTAGTGCCAGCAGCTTAATATCACTGCATGATCTGTGCCATATAAGCCCACCCGCCAACGGGTGGAAATCTTCACATATGACTGAAAGTTATAAGATGGGCAGGACCATACAAAGATCATTAAGGGGTTCTTCTGTGGTAACACCTATGGCCCTAGCAGCGGTACAGAATTTATACTCGTGATGATATTTTTAAATTCTCATTACATAAATGTGGTAATCACATTAGAAGGTCAAGATATGAAGGTGAAGGGACCTTTAGGAGAACTTGCATTAACTTATCCACGAGAAATTGAAATCGATAGGCAAGAGGCAATTCTTAAAGTCAAAAAAGCAGTTGAAACAAGAAGGGCTAACCAAATGCATGGGCTATTTAGGTACAAATCATGAACCTTTATATTCTTCTTCTGTTACTCATATTTAGGTACGAATGAACTTGAACACGTGACGTTCGTTCATAAGTTCATATATGTTCATGAACGTTCGTTTATGTCGGGTCATTTATGCCCGTTTATCTTCGCTCGGTTACTTTTTTTAATGTTTGTTTATCTTCGCTCGTTTTCGTTCATTAATGTTTGTTACTTTACGTTTGTTTAAGCTAATTCATATACATAGTCATCTAAATGTTTTAAGCCCATTACTTTTAATTCGTATTCGCTTAGTTATGTACGTTTATGTATATTCAGTTATGCTCATTTGTTTATGTTCGTGAACCATTCGTCTATACTCTTAACTAACGAACACAAGCACAATCATTTTCTTAACGAACAATCACAAGCAAGAAAAGCCCGTTTGTTTAATTGTTTCTGTTCGTTCAGTTCTATACAGGCTTCTTTTGATCCGATTGATCAATCTCCCTTTTAGTCAAAAAAATGTGAAATTTATCAGTTTGACTATGATTAGCTTATAGAAATAATGGCCCGTTAATGTAACTAACTAATAAAGGGGGAAAGAAGATATTTTAGGTGAAAAATATCTTACTACACATTTTTAAGCTACAAGTTCTGATTTTACATTTATCTTTGGTTGTAAGATGATAATTAGTTAATTACATAACCTGTGAGCTATGACTAAACATATTTGTTTTTTGTTTTCAGGACTCTAACCAGCAATATGGTGGTTGGTGTATCGAAGGGGTTCGAGAAGAAACTTCAGTTGGTTGGTGTCGGTTATCGTGCAACAGTTGAAGGGAAAGAGTTAATATTAAATCTTGGATTCTCCCATCCGGTTAAAATGACAATCCCGGATGACCTAAAAGTCAAAGTTGAAGACAACACGAGAATCACTGTGAGCGGTTATGATAAGTCAAACATTGGTCAATTTGCGGCTACAATAAGGAAGTGGAGGCCTCCGGAGCCGTACAAGGGTAAAGGAGTGAAATATGCCGATGAAATCATTAGAAGAAAGGAGGTCAAAGCAGGGAAGAAGAAGTAGAGGTTATGTATTTATTCACTTGAGTTTAAATCTCAATGTAATTTCTCTTTTGTTTCTTGTTTATTAAAAAGTATTTCTCAATCTTACTTAAAAACCTTGTGGGCTTGTCTTTTGGTAAGATATTTAAAGACTTGATGTGTTCATGATATTCATGCGATTGAGAAAGTATTTCAATTCCATCTGACAAACATGTTATATTTCTACAGTTTTAGCCGAACAGACCAATACCCTGCTAATTAATGAGGTTAAATAAAATAATAGCGGTTATATGGTTGACCAGGTATATAGTTGAGCCCATGGTTCTTTCTAGCTGATTAAAGAAACATGATAATGTTTTGACTTTTGAACATATCAATGAATAAAAAAAACATGTAGGGTTCCATCTTAATCAAGAAGAAGATACAAAATTTATAGTTTTTAAAGTAAAACAGCTTATATTCATCAATCAAACTCTTTCTATGCACATGCAACCATAAGTTTTGCCCAAGAAAGCATCCAAACCACCAACCCAATTAAAAAAAAACTCACCCAAGAATGAAATAATATTATTGGGTTTGCCAAAACAGAAGGTTTTCAATTTCACTAAAATTGATCTCAACACCAAAAGTTACAAATCATTAAACACCCCAACAAACACCTCAAAACATCTTATGGTGTATGAATCAATTTCAGTTTTAGATGACACAGAACATCAAACAATTTCAAAATCAACTCGAAATCTTTGAAAAACTAAGCCTTCTAAGTTGATTACCAATCGGTGTAACCGACCAATCTCCATCGTTCTTCCCACACTTCAAATCCACCGTTTCAACAATCCGTCGTGTCACTTTCTTACGTTGCTCTCCTCGAACAGGAGTTTTATCAATCCACAAATCTTCAGACTCTAACATAGGAATCTGCTGTGACACATGTTTCATGTTTTTCTTCTTTCTTAAAGCGGTTTCATTACCGTTAGATGACACCATCTTTTGTAGCCTTTTGGTGGACCCTCGACAATCAATCGAAACCGGTTCTGTCTGAATCTTCCGTGGTTTGATCTCCGGTTTCTTCGATGATGTTTTGATATTATTTGACTCAACTTCTTGCATCATCAAGGCACTCACTTTCCCAGTTGCACCTATTTTAATTGTACAACCACCTTCTTTGACTTTTTCACAATCTCTTGCCATAATTAACTTTGAATCAATCAATCTATACAAATTCAAATCAACAACAAAATGACCGACAAATTCATTAAGGTTTTATTTCAAATGTTACATAAATTGGATCTAATAATAAGATGATGTATGATGAGAAAACGTACCAGTAAAGTTATGTGGTCTACAGCTTTGCCTTTTGATGGATGAAAACTGAAAACCAACTTTTGTGGAAACTTAAAGAGATTGAAGGTAGGAGTTGGCCGTTGGGGAATCTATGTTCTGTTTCAATGTTTATATGTGTCATGTATGTATATGTTGTTCTTGACCATGTAATGTATATATATAAAACAGCCAAACAGGTATATATAGCCGTGAGGACGTGAGGAGAGACAGTTGTGATTTATTTATTGTGAATATAAAATTCCAAATTTGCTGTCATTTTTTACAGATGAGAAAACAAACCGAATATTAGCTTATTAGTCAATTTTATGTCACGTGGTAAAAACAATATTTTGTATCATCCATAATCTAAAAAGATACGGTACCAAATTGTGAAACTTAAGCTCATGTCTTATCTTCTTATATTATTGTACTGACTTTTAAACATAATGTAGATATTTTATCGATTAATTAGGGGCGTTAAAAAACCATTGAGGCCAATTGAACACTTTCCGTTTTTATATTATTCTCAAATGAGAAGATTATTCTCTTTACCTAGTATATGCGGATCCAATCACGATCTTATAATAAGAACAAGAGATCTTTCTCGATCAATCCACTTGCCCTTCATTCTTCGAGAATCAGAAATATCCTTTCCAGTTTGAATTTGTTCGGTTGGAATATGAGTTCTTCTACTGCATTTTTATTTACTTATTTGATTGATTTTGATTTATTTAATATGAATATTTTTCCCTCTTAAATTGAAGCAAGTTGGACGGTTTGGATTTATAGTTTGACGGTTTTAGTCCAGTTTCAAACAGTTTAACCATCAAAATTGAACTATTAGCGATCGTCAAACCAGTTGGTCCGGCCGACCCACAATAATAATTAGTGGTTCATCCTAGAATTTTAATCAAAAAAAGTATTGTCAAACCATTCGTAGACTTTCTTACTATCGATTCTTTTATAAAATTGTAAAAAGTATTTTTTCAAATGATCAAATAATTTGTACATAGTTACAGGGTATGGAAAATTATTGTGCCAATTAAGGAAATTACAACTAAATTTTATTATTTAAGTTCTTATGCATTTATCATAAACATATTTTTTGTGGGTGGACATAAAATTCCTATCTACATAGCAATTTAGGGGTGAGCACGGTTCGGTTCGGTTATTGAGTGAAACCTAAACCTAAACCTAAGCTATCAGTTATTTTAGAATACCAACAAATCGGTTTCGGTTATTCGAATATTCGGTTATTCGGTTTTCGGTTATTTTCGGTTTCGGTTTAGGTTATTTTCGGTTTTTTTATTGTCAGTAGACATTATAAAAAAAAGAATTCCAAAAAAAAATTAGAGTACCTCATACATATTGAATTCAAAATACAAAAATAGGCACGTGTTATGTGGAACCAAACAAATACACAGTTGTTTGAGTAATAGAGTTTAAAATTCAACAACGTTCTTAATAAAAAAACTAAAAGGTTTCCCGAATCTTCATTCATTATCTCATTCATCTTTAAAGTTTAGACCCAATCTTGATCATCTTTATAATCTTCATCAACATCAATGGTAGATTCTTTTGGTGTTTTCTATCTGGTCATAACATCTTAAAAAAATACGTAAAAAACATAGGTTCGATTAATCGGTTCGGTTCGGTTTTTCGATTTTTTAAATTGGATAACCTAACCTAAACCCAAAAATCGGGTTTTCGAAAAACTAAAAAATTAACCGTTGGTTAATGCTTTGGTTCGGTTTTTTTCGGGTCGGTTTTTTCGGTTGATAGGGATGTTATATAAAAATACATGCAATAAACCTACATCATAATATATTTAGGGTTACAAATTTTACAACAAAATTTAAATTGAAATTATTTGCACATGCAAGTGTGTATATACAATTTCTTAATATTTAAATAGAAAATATCTTCCTTTGTATGCATTTGAAAAGAGGAATATATGTTATTTTTATGTAATGATCCACCTCATTTTGTGGAGTTAAATTAGGGTAAATGACATCCAGTAGGAACCAACTTTCTATTTTGAAATTTTAAAGTATAGCAAGCAATAGCTAACAACCAAATTGTTATTTGGTATTTTGGTACAAATTATAGCAAGTTTAAAGTTGACAAGACATCAATTTTAATTTATGACATTATGATATCAATTTTGTATATTATCCGTAATTTATTGATTCATTTTTACTTTATAAATACTTACATAGTAGAGAATTTGATCCTCATAATTCAGAAAACCTGTATTCCGTAATTCGTTTGGGATTTTAAAAGAGTCATTTTGTGGGTTGACAGGGAAAACCTGTTTAGAACCCAAAAATTTACACGAAACCAAAAATCATATCATACATGAACCCAAACACAACATGCACATTCACGGGTTGACATCAATACAACACGTTTAACCAGATTTTTTATTTTTGTTTTTTGAATTTTATATTTTTAAAATTTGTATTTACATTTTTTCAGCAATCGCTTAAACTATGCCAACCTTTTTTAAAACTTTAAATTTTGGCATAAAAAATACCCAGCTAGTTTAAGTTATTGCATGAAACATATTTTAGAAAAGATAAAAATGTTAACACATGTATCAAACTGGTCAACATGTGAACCCGTTAAGTTTACACGAACACGACTTGTTTAGCTAAACGTTTATAAGAAACTGAAATCCTCGAATTTCGTGTCCGTTTCATATTGTATCAGAAACTTACACCCATACACTGATATAAGTTCTCCCTCTCTTTCTATTTTTGGGCTCACTACACTTAGTTCCCTAAGCCCAAAACTAAAACAAAGCCTTCTACGTGTTGGGCTTTTTACATTTGTTGGGCTATTTTGCACTCAAGTATATGTGGGCCGATAGCCCGATACTATTATAAAAGGATTCTTGGATCATTTTTCGGATGTGTTCTTGATTGTGTAGGTTTCTTTTTGGTTTATAAAACGTTTGAACAAACATATAAATTAGTTCAGATTTTTAAAGATCATAAACGAAAGGTCTTCTTCTTCATTGTGCTTTAATAACATAAACATTCAAACACGTATTACATTAATAATCCGAGTAAACGTGTGTCCTCAAACATGATTGAATGAATTGAGCGATCAATAGGTTAGATATACATTCGAAAATCAGTTACGAGGCGAAAATGTGAAGAAATTTGAAGGAAACTGCTCGTAATAACAGAGAATAAACTAATGTGTTTAAAACCTAGATCAACATGCAATCAGTGAAAACATGAAGATGATATATGAAGTAGAAGAAATTGAATAAATTAATACTCTGGAGTGGTAGCAGTTCTGTTTGGTCCTTGCATTTCTCCTTCAAGTTCTGAAACTGAGATCTGATAGTTGTGAGGTGAGACTGATTCTATAGAAGATTTTGAGTTAGTTTGTTGGCGGGAAAGAATTACAATCAACTGTAAGAGTGTAGGGGGTGCAAATGAGCCGTGCCGGAGTTCAACTAGGTCGGAGCTCGGCTCGTTTAACTTACAGAAAGCTCGAGCTCGGCTCGTTTCGAGCTATGTTTCTAAAGGTTGAGCTAGCTCGGCTCGTGACTAGGTTTTCAAATCCTCGAGCTCGGGTGGGTCGCTCACAATTTATCAACTAGTTTTATATTTTATAATAATAATAACTTCTACAAATAATAGGCTCGTTTAGGCTCTCGAGCTGGCTCGAGCTCGATAAGTGAAGCTCTGACTTGGGCTCTGGCTTGTTTATTAAATGAGCTTATTTTTGGGCTAGAGCTCGGCTCGGGCTCGTTTAAGCTTGGTTTGATCGAGCTTTTTAATAAGTTGATCTCGAGTAACTTGCGAGCGACTTGGCTTGTTTACACCCCTACTCAAGTCTTATCACACTGTTTATAACTTGGGTTTGTGAGTTGTGACTGGTAAGCGTCTTTTTAATTGGTCACTATTTGTCGATCATGAACTTGTGATTTTTGTTAGATTTACTCGTTATTAAGACTTGAAGAAATTATATTACTTTTAATCACAAATTAAAACTTTATAAGAATGAAACTACAAGATAGGATAGCCTACATTTCCTCTTTTTCAGCCTCGAAGATGCATCGGTCACCTCCAACTACATATCACTAGTAATACATGGTAAAAGGTTAGCTTTCGCTAGAGATGCAATAGTTCAAAAACATTTTAATATATATATATTTTAAAACTACTTTTTCCTCACACAATATAAGATGCATATCAAAATGATTACATAAACATTCACGAAACCTACACATTTGTCAACAGTCAAGATTCAAACCATACATTAAAATTTGCGGAACCATTTATCTCATATTCCCGTTTACATCCTTTGTCACCTCTGACCTCTCAATCTCATTACACATTTGGATAGACAAAACGTTCTTTTTACCATCACATATATACCATTAATCTTTATAAATCAAAATCAATCTTTCACATGTTATTCTACTAGATTAGCCAACTAGGATGTCAACTAATACTATTAATATTTATAGAATTAATAACAAAGTTGTATTTTTTAACCATCCGTGTATTACACGGGCTATATTCTAGTGATAAAAAAGAATGAAAGCGAGCTAAGTGTCTTATTATGTAAGTAAAAATATTTAACTTTGGCGGCTAAAACATGACGGCTGAGAGAAACAAAATGTGAGCCGACTAAATATTTAATTCGTAGTAAAAGTATTTGATATGGCAGCTAAATGAAGATGACTAAGAGAGAAAAACAAGAAATCGGCTAATTATTTAATTGGTTTGGTAAATATTTTAAATTTTGGCAGCTAAAAGAAAGAAAAAAAAAGGACGGCTAAGTGAAGTTTTAGCTTACAAGCTGAGTTGGAGCCGGCTAAAAAGGAATATATGGAGGCGGCTAAGTGAATAGACACATATCCCGAAGCCGGTAAGAGTCAAGGATGTCGGCTAAATAACCAGAGATGTATGCTAAGTTTAGCCGCCTTTGACACGTGTCGAAATTTAAAGGCTAAAGGTGGGTCCCGTTTACATTTCACAAAAATTCCGTGTCCATAAAGTGGCGGCTAAGGTTTAGCCGGCTTCACAGACGTGTCATTTGTTTATTGATAAAAAAACTTAACAATTAAAATAGATGTGTTCTAAATTAGACATGTCTATTTTAATAAAATTTAGATCAAACTTATTTATTTTGATAATTAGCCATTAAAACGTTCTACAACCCGTTCTCAATATTGGTGGAATTACTTGCACCTTTACAATCTTTGTCACTTCTCGAATCAAATTTCCATACTTTTAGAATTCATTTCACTAACACTATACACCATTAGTCTTTAAATGTTTAAACTTTCCCACTGATCCTCTTTGGCACGTTTCAAGGTCAAACTAGCACATGAACACTACCTCTTTCCCTTCATGGCACGTTCCATGGTCAAACCTACACAAGAAAACTGCCTCGTTTCTTGTAAGTTATTGGATCGCTACAGGCAGTGTGTCAAATATCACACGCAGTCAATACTTAGCCTCTTACCATCAAAGCAATGGTATTTCCTTGCCAACACGCAACAACATATGAACCGTTTCTAGTAGTCACCAATCCCATCAACACTACACTTAAATAACTAATCAAGACAAAATTCCATCCTTTATATTTTCCCATAAACTCGTGATTAATTGTCACTTTATAATATAAATGATTACCCTTCTCTTTTGTGCAAACATAATCACCATTAGTCATGTGATCATTCACACCATAACATAACCTTACAATCATTATCCATGTACAACATTCACATGCTCAAAATCCAATACACAAAAAATCACATAGGAACTTCATTAATTCTATTAGTAACCCCACAAGTATATTTTCATATCCAATATAATCACATAAATCATCACGTTACTCATTCCCGTTTATAATGCATTTATCATTGTCATAAACCATATCTTACCTTATGTGAATGCGAGACAACATTTCACTCGTATTAATCCTTAGCAAGCAATTACCTAAATCCCATGCGCGCGTCAATTAAAATAAAGCGTGAGTGTGTTTTGGGGGGGGGGGTGATATAGTACCGACACGGTTATCTTTGATCGCCTGCCACAGACCGCCACCGCTGACGCCTCCTTTTTTGCCTTACTTGGCATCCACCGAGCCCCTTTACAACTATGGCGCGGTTGTGAACAACCACCATATTCGTCACTCACCTTGGCAGCTTGGCTTCCTCTACTTCTCGATCACGTCCCTTTAAAATTATCTCTACACCCCATATTACTTATCTTTTAATTAGTAGTGACTTATCTAAGTTAAGTTTTACTTTTAAATGATAATCTTTAATATTTGTGTGTGTCCCATTATATATCCACACGCATAATTATTAGTTTTTTACATTTTCAAATTTATGATTTTTAGTTAAAGTATTTTCTAGGAAAAATATTTCATTCGTTGATTTTTATTGCCTAAAATATAACTACATTGACAATATATATATTGGGAAATATTCAAAACGACTCATTCATAGAATGTGTTTTCAAGTTTATCCCTACTAAATCAAGTTTCTAACTTTGTTCATTTGGTATCTCGTCGCCGACGACATGATAGCGAACACCGACGATGCTATACTGAAACAAATATGATAACGACACGTTGGCGGAATCTGTGTTGACGATGCGTTATGTTGTTAACGTAGGGTAGCGGCGATGTGTTATGTTGCTAACGTAGGGTAGCAGCGATGCGTTATCACTAACGCATCGTGGAACCCTTGTGTTGTCATAACAAGGTAGCAGCAACATAACGCATCGCCGCTACCCTACGTTAGCAACATAACGCATCGTCAACCCTATGTTATACGTAACGTAGGGTAGCCGCGATGCGTTATGTTGCTAACGTAACGTAGGGTAGCAGCGATGCGTTATGTTGCTAACGTACGTAGGGTAGCAACGATGCGTTATCCACTAACGCATCCTCGACGACCTATTCCGGCCAGATTCCGGCCACGTGTCGTTATCCTATTTGTTTCAGTCACGCATCGTCGGTGTTCGCTATCATGTCGTCGGCGACGAGATAACAAAGAAACAAAGTTAGAAACTTGAATTCGTGAGGATAATTTTAAAAACACATTATCTAAATGGGCTATTATAGGAATTTTCTATGTATATATGCAACTAGTATCATCATAATAAAAATTTGAGTAAAAAGCAGTAAACTGCCACGTGTACAATTGAGAACCATTTGCCGTTATGCACCGTGACGGTTGACGACTACGCTCAATCATCGGTGGGTCGTGAATGGGCGTGTATAGCATGCTTTTTTTGGAAGGAATATGTATTGCATACTTTTAGATCAAACGAATAGTGCCTTAATCATTGATTACTAATTACTATTTTTTTCTTTTGTAGTTTTTTACTTTCGTGCATTCCCTATATCATCAAATTAGTATTCCATAGCTACTTTCTTAACAATTGATCTTATGTTACTAACTTACTATAAAACATTATATAGATGATGAAATCCAAATGATACATGTGGCTTGTCATCCGGTCAACAATATTTAACCCTAAAACAGCCTTGAATTCTTTAAGGTGTTGATTCTTTTAAAAGACAACAATTGTCTGCAATCTGATTTCAT
Organism: Bidens hawaiensis; assembly: GCF_021521415.1. NCBI lineage: Eukaryota > Viridiplantae > Streptophyta > Magnoliopsida > Asterales > Asteraceae > Bidens > Bidens hawaiensis. Next base: position 64,746 of record NW_027497096.1, on the reverse strand, counting down.
CGGATTTAATGTCTGCTACTGAAGATGTGGTATGAAGATCTGCAATCTGAAAATATAATACTGTTTGTTTTATAATGTAGATATCGTTTGCATAAGCTGAAAAGTAGTTGCCTATCATATATATTACAGTAAATAAAAGTCATTTAACGTTTGTAGACTGCTAAAATAATTGATGATGGTGTACGAACTATGGAAGTGAGTGTTGGTAGACAATTGTGGTAGGCGGTGAACGGTGGGTGGTGGTGATGGACGGTTGTGGTGGACCGTGATGATGGCCAACAATGGGTGGTGGACTATGGTTGTGGCGGGGTGGTGGTGGTGGATGGTGGTGGCGACGGACGGTGGGTGGTGGTAGCGACAGACAGTGGGTGGTGGTGGTGGATGGTGGTGGCGACGGACGGTGGGTGGTGGTGGTGATGGTGGTGTCGGGTGGTGGCGACGGACGATGGGTGGTGGTAGTGGACGGTGCTTGTGGCCTACGGGGGTGGTGGGTGGTTAACGGTGGTGGTGGTGAGTGGTTGACGGTGGTGGTGGCGGCAGACGGTGGGTGGTGGTGGCGATGTACGATGGGTGGTGGTAGTGGGTGGTGGTGGTAATGGACGGTGGGTGGGTGGTGGCGGCGGACGGTGGTGGTGGGTGGTGGTGGCGACGGACGGTGGATGGTGGTGGCAGACGGTGGGTGGTGGTGGTGTTGGACATTGGGTGTTGGTACTTTGTATGATGTTAAGAAGTGTGAAGATGGTGAAAAAAACTTATTTTTTAAGACAATAAAAGCAGTATTCAGATTTTTTTTTAAACAAACAGTCTTCAAGAGCTTATGTTTGCACGCCCGCAGACATAGTCTCCTTGCAAACATTATAAGCAAAAACAAACACAGCCTAAGATATCATGAAATTAAAACTAAGGTCTTATCAATTTTATATAGAAATTATAAATTCATGTAAGCAATTTACTCAATTTAATATCTGCATTAGTTTGGTTTGAAAAGAACTGAAATATCATATGTATTACTGAATATTAAGTCACAAGTTTCAAATAATGCCCCAAAGTTATACTAGGAATAAATCTATGAAAAATAGTTCCCCAACATAAGAAAATTTGAACATTTTGAAACTGATATTTTTGTGAATAAGCTCAGGTGATAATATGAAGTTTATCTATTATCCTTCCAAAGTAAATATCTAATGGACCATAGGAAGCAACTTGAAAGTACTAATTTCATAAAATGCATAAGCCAAATATCATCCACAACTTACATTAGTAACAACTTTATTCTACCCATCATAATATCTGCTATAATGCAACCATACCATAATATTTGATTCAATACTAACATACTATCTGCTTCAATACTTTCTTCCAGTTAAGTTCTAGACCCTCATCAATCTGCAAAAGATTATGGAAGATGAAAGTAATCAGAACTCATCACTATGAACATAAATGATTAAACTACTGTAAAAAATACTGATTAATTAGAGTAAATTTTGAATTAACTTACCTAAGAGGTAGCCTCTTGCTCCACATCATAGCTAACCTCTGATGACGATTTTGAAGTTGATGCGGATTTCTCCTTTTCAATCTAATTATGCACAATCACAAAATCAATTTAATAAGTTCAATTAAGAGTTTGTTAAACAAAATTGAAAAAACGAGATTATGAATTATTACCAGATCATCATTGTGCTGTTTCACAGCAATTCCATACTCAGCTTTCTTCGTTGCTGCCATAGCCACATAAGGAGCCTTCTCCTACACACAAAAACGCAGAATAAACGCATCATTCGTTAGACGAGTGCTTTAAAGGAATAAAATCAATCAACAGAAGCTTGGATCTGATAATATGATTCAATTTTATGAACAGATCTTACACTTTCTGACATAGACTTCCACTTAGCTCCACCTTCCTTAGCAACCTGTAATGAATTAAACACCAAACCTAATCAATCCGATATCTAAATTAACCTCTAACAAGTTCTATTCATTAAATCATACAGAATTTATTGATTAAATATGAAAATTGAAAACGTACAACAGAGATTGATTTGTTATCAGGAAAATTCTCCTTGTAATCCTTCCTGAATTGCTCCCTGTGATATCACAAAACACACCGTAAGTTATTATTATTTATTTATTAATATTATTATTATATAACTACTAACAAATTAATCACTTAATTTGAGATCCGGAATCATAATTCAAGTCGTACTTACATGAAGACGAAGAACGCACTCGGCGGACGCTTCGGTGCACCGGAATCCTTCTTCGAGGCTTTGTCCTTCTTAGCTACACTCTTCTCAACCTTCGACTTCTTCGTTGTGCTGTAACAACACGGAAATCAAACGCATCAATCAAACACTATCAAAATTTGACGGAAAATGCTTGAAACAGAAGCAATTAAACAACGCATCAACCAGATATAGTTATATAAACATCCACAAACGCGAATAATAACAGAGAGCAATTAACAACACGTAATTCAATTTCACATAAATTATCAGGATAAATTGTTAACTAATTCGAACGAAAATACTTGAAACTTAAGTAATTAAGCAACGCTTCAATCATATATAAACATTCTCGAACATAATTGAAAACAGAGAGCGATTATTAACATTAAACAGCTTAGATCTACGTTCGCACATAAATTACGAGAACAAAACGTTACAAAATTCGACGGAAAATGCTCGTAACAGAAGTAATTAAACAACGTATCAATCAGATACAAACATTCGCAAGCATAATCGAAAATAGAGAGCAATTAACAGCTTAGAAGTTAGATCTACGTTCGCACATCAATTACAATAACAAAACGTTACGAAATCTAACGGAAAATGCTCGTAACGGTAGATAATAAACAGTTATGTTCATAAATTAGATCTAGAATCAGTGAAACTACGAGATGATGAACGAAATAGAAGAGAGAGATGCAGAATATTACTCGGTAATGAGCTTCTTCTGAGCAACGGTAGCTGTGATTTTCGGTCCTCTCATTTTCTCTTCAACTTCTGGAGACTGAGATCTGATAAGTGTGTGTTTGCGTGTGTATGATTTGTGAGAGAAGGATGTATAGACGTGACTGATATATAGCGAGTTTCGAGCTTTTTGGCGGGAGAATTTGTTAGTTTTTTTTTTGTTGCACGTCATTGTCAAATTGCCGAGTGCCACGTGGGCTTTTTATTTGTTTTCATTTTGTTGATAGGTTTTTAGAAGTGTGAGAAGGAATCTAATCCATTGATTTTAAATTTATATGATGGAGATTAATTCAAGAATAAAAATTAAATAAAAATATATGAGAAGGGCATGAAGGTAATAACACACTTATGAAGACTCTCTTTCTTCACATGTAAGGCACATGTCAATTCCTCCATTATTTTAAAATGTCTATAACTTTTTCATACGACGTTTTTTTTAGAAATTTTTTTTATCAAAATAACAAGCCTTTTTTTATGTTTTGTTATATAAAAATAAAAAAAGTTGGTGAGTTTTTTTATATTGTGTTATTTGGTTGTCCATTGTGTTTTTAATTGAGTTTTTTTATGCATTGTGTTATAAATTTTGGTCATTGTTTTTTCAATTAATACTCATATTAAAGATAAAAATTAACACAAAGATTACATCATTGTGTCTTTCGTGCGTCATTGTGTCTTTGAGAATGTGTCATTATACTTATCTTTGTACTTTAGTCATTGTGTTCAATATTCACTTAATTTGAGAAAAATAGTATTATTTTGTCTGTGTATTACGTTCAAGGCATTGTGTAATATATAGATTTCATTGTGTTTTACATTTCAGACCATTGTGTTATATTATTTACCATTGTGTCTAACGTTTCTGGCCATTGTGTTATATGTATTTACCATTGTGTCTTACGTTTCAGGCCATTGTGTTATATTATTTACCATTGTGTCTTACGTTTCAGGCCATTGTGTTGTTATATGTATTCATTATTGTGTTTTACGTTTCAGGTTATTGTGTAATATGCATTCATCATTGTGTTTTATGTATTAGATAATTTGTTGGTATTTTTCATTATATATATATACACTATTACACAACGGTGTTATTAATATATAAAAAAACACCATGATTAGATGAAAGACACAATGACGAAAAACACACAATAACAAATAGAAAGACACAATGACGAAAAAAGACACTATGGTACTCAAAAAGACACAATGACGTAAATTACTTTTTATTATTATATAACAAAATTATACTCATATTAAAGGTAAAAAAACGCTTGTTATTATGGTGAATTTTATTTTTTAAAAAAATATCATATGAAAAAATTATAAACGTTTAAAAATGATGGGGGAATCAGCATGTGACTTGTATGTGGAGATAGAAAATGTGTAATATTACTTTTATACCCTTTTTACTTTGGTCCCTACTTGACACATGTCAATTAATCATGGCTTCTCATCCTTCTCATTTTTGTTCTCATTTGTAGAATAATATGACCCTATAGATTTATAGTGTAAGAGCATTCCCAATGGGTTCTCTATCTCCATCTTTAAATTTTAACTAAAAAACATAATTTCTTTAATTTATACATCAATTTCTAATAACATCCCCCAACCCATTCTCCATTACCATCTCTATATTCATTCGTCTTATTATAATTTTCAATATAAAATGATTTATAATATAAATTTATAGAAGGGTAGATGCAAATGGAGTATTGTGGAACACTTTAAATTTGAAGGCTTCTTATATAATTTCACTAAAATTTAGAGATGGAGTTTGGAGATAGAGAATGAGTTGGAGTGATTATTTGGATGTTTTTTCTAAATTTTAGAAATGAAGATGGATATAGAGAATCTATTGGGAATGCTCTAAGTTTAGGTAATGCTTCATACTTTGTGATAACTTTATTTAAATCCAAGCATGCTTATAATAATGGCTTTAAAATAAGAGTTGACATAAATTATGATTTTTAATAGAAAAATTAAATTGTGTATCGAAAAGATGCCCATAAGGCTATCTAGTGAAACTGTCGAGTGTCGATTCATCGCGGAGATGGATGAGGTGGCTACCTCGAGGGGCGATTTACAATGTTAATCAATGATTTTTGCGTGTAGATCTCCGCACATCGTCAGAGGTCCTAACACCTAAGAAAGAGAAGTGGAGAGCGGTGAAGGTAAACAACGAGCGGTAAGTATAGCGCATATATAGCCTAATGGCTTTTTTTCATTCAATGAATATGCTACATACTACAAAGGTTAACTCTTTAATAAGAGTTGGTGTAAAAATGAGCTTTTTTTCGATAAGGAATATATCCGGTTTTTAAACTTTACAGTAACTTTTGCGTGAATACATAAATAAATTAGCTAAACTTTCGCATTATAGATGTCTAATTTACTTACCAGTACATGTGAACGTTATTTTTTTTTTTAATTCTTTCAAATTTACAGAGTTACGGCTCAGTTACCCTTTTTATGAACTTGCAAGTATAACCTAACTTTTAGTATAAATAAAGTAAAAACGAATCGATAAACTTATTGAACTTGATCCATCAATGTGTACATATTCCATGACAATAAAAAGGAGGATATTATTTTATGGATTTACTCTTTATGGTGCTGTTTGTTTTTTCAGAGGTAAAATGTTTGAAGTCTGCGGACCACATCTGTCAAAATCTGTAGCAGAAGAGGTGGACCAAAACTCTGCATTTTACAACAAGAAGACTGTTTGTTTTTTAACATCTGCAGACTGCTAAATAAGTTGAAATTTAAATAAAATATAAATATAAATTAAAAAGGTCTTCATAGATAAAACTTTTATTGACCGATTTATTATAAGCAAAAAACATTCTGAGCATGTAATTATCTCATAAACCATTACAAATAACCTTATTTTTAACACCAAAAACGATATATATGTAATATGTATAAAACAAGTTTGTGCCTCCGAAACTTATGTGGCCCGGCCGATTGTACGGCTCGCACACCCTCCGAATTAAACCATATATGGTAATGTCAAAACACGGATTAATAACAGTTTGACTTGTGGTTCAATTTACAATTGTGTACTTCATTCCCGAATTCTACACCACCTAAAATCCATCTAAACGCCCACAATGGGATTACAGAAAATGATAAACCAACTATTATTATTCCAAAATAAAAAATGTTTAACCGAAAACGATGTTACAAGAAATCAAAGAATACAAACTGATACGAAACAAACGAATTATCCCTCTTAAGCAAGATCCAAACATATAAACAAGCACCAGATACGTGAGAACTCCATAAACATCAAAATTCAAAACTGTCCACTCTCTCTCATGCATATATTAGCATAATTTGAGAGATGATAAAAATGATGAAGACTATAACGGATGGGTGGAGCGGCGGCGGCAGTGGATGGGTGGAGTGGCGGCAGTGGTTGGGCGGCGGGTTGCAGCGGTGGAGGAGGCGGGTTGCAGCGGTGGAGGAGAGGAGGGTTGGAGTATTGGAAATGATTATTAGGGTTTGGACTTTGGTCTGATGAAGGAAAGATGAAAGAAATAAGAAAAGGGGTAGAAGACGTGAGAAGTAGCATTATCAACACTTCTAGGAGAAGAGGGCGCGAAGAGGTTTTTAATGAAATCTCTTCGGGAAACAAACACACTGCATGCCATAACCTCTGCGCGTGTTCTGCGCGGCGAAGAGAAAAGTGGTCTAGAAGAGCTTCTGAAGAAAAAAACACAGCCCCTATATTAACAAGAGCTTGATTACTACAAATAGCGCTATCAGCCTCTATGGGAATGCCAATTACACCATGGTAACATCGCTTGTGGTTGTTTATGGATGTTTTGGCCATCTTCATGGCATTTGAACTGCGTTAAATACGTTGGCCCTATCACATAGATCTACAAATGCATGACCTAATCCTTCTGCCCCACGATATGGGTAGAGTGCATGGCAACACCGTCACCTCATGTGTGTGGTATATGCAGTGTTGCAAAAATCCTGACTAGGCACCGATTGATCCCCGATTAATCGCTAGTCCCCACTTCACTGATTAAATTTAGGCTAGTCGGCCAATTAATATGTTAACGGTCAAATCCGGCCAAAATCGACGATTTTCGACGAGATTCCGACCAAAATCAGTGGTTTCCGGCGATATTACGGCCCAAATCAATTATTTTCGGCGAGATTGTAGCAAAAACTAGCGGTTTCCAGCGAGATTCCAGCCAATTTCCGGCCAAAATATGTTTGTGTGTGTATAAAACTGAAAATTACATATAAAACTGTGTGTTTGTATGTATAAAACTAAAAAATATACATTAAAGTCCAATCCGATTAATCTCGACTAATCCCGATTAATCGCTAGTCCCCACGCCACCGTCCGACCACCGACTATCGACTTTTGCAACACTGGGTATATGGCTTCATTTCATGGCAAATGTTTGCCACATGTATTAATTTATTTTTGGCATTTAGTGTAATTAGAGAACTAAAAAACAAAAAGTTCTAGGGTACTTAGGGTACTTGGGCTGTTCAAAAAGCTTGCGGCTCGAAGCTCGCTCGAAAAAACTCGAAAAAAGCTCGCTCGAAATTGGCTCGATTTATAAATGAGCCGAGCCTGAGCTAGCCCATGCTCGACTCGAGCTCGCTCGATAGGCTCGAATTATTTTTGTTTAATTTATTATATATAATATACATAGACACACACATATAAATTATCCAGCCCAATAATATGACACATGAGCTTCACTTAACATTCATATAATCTATATAATCAAGCCCAATCATTCTAATCTGACCCCTCATCCCATTTGACCCTAATTCTAAATAACCAGCCACTCATCTACCAGTAGCTCATATCTCAATTCCCATATCTCAATTCTTCTTAAACCCCTTATATCTCAATTCCCATTCCATATTCCTAATTAATTCTAAATCTTCACTCATTGTCATTGGCACATCGTTATTGCATTACAAAATGTGACTATGGAGCCACATTACAAAAAGAATGTAATGGGTTGAAAGATGATTTTGTAGTCATCGGCACCTGAAGAAGTGAAGTTTCAGAAAGATTTGAATGATGATTTGTCTCTAAAATTGACTAAAACTCAGAGTTAAATCTTGAGCATGATTCTGTTCAGAAGAAACCATAGAGAAACAAAACTTGGATATCAAGAATCTTGAAGGCTGCATATTATTTTCAAAAATTTCATTGAGTTCGAGCCAAATCGAGTCGAGCCGAGCCGAGCAGGCTCGATTTAAAACCGACCGGGGGGGGGGGGGGTACCCTTGGACCTTACTATGCCTCGACCATGATCATGGTACTAAAATTTGCCACATACATGATAAGCGGCCCTATATTTGTATGTTACTCTAGTAAGAGAACATTAAGGTAACGTTTAGCTAGAGTAAATGTGAGGCGAGATGGCATATACCATTACAAAGGAATGAAAAAAAAGTGTTTGGTAGGCTAAGAGCAGTGGCGGAACCAAGACATTTTAGTCGGGGGTCGTAACAGAAATGCTTATATTTTCATTAAAATAGATATCTAATCTAATCTAAGTATACTAATAAAAGAAAATAATGAGGATGATGTGGCAATCCCACATTCATTCTTGGTCTAATATCTCTTCTCATTCATCCTACATATCTATGGGTTATGGAGCAAAACCATATTGGCAAATGGGTTATAATTTCCTTTCTAATCTAATATTTCATCTCATTCATCATAACTATCAATTGGTAATGGGTCAAAATAATTTTGCCAAATGGGTTATAATTTAATTTATAATTCTCTAATTTTTCATCTTATTTATCATACATATCCATGGGTCATGGGACAAAACAATTTTGAGAAATGGGTTATAATTTTCTTCTAATTCTTTAATCTCTCATCTCATTATTATAGTTATTCACGAGTAATTGGTCAAAACAATTTTTGAAAATGTTGTATATAAAAAAAATCAAATTTATAAATTTGAGATTTTAAACTTCTTATTGTTTGTACTGTATATTTTATCTATAATTTTGTTTATGCTTTTAGATAATTGATCTTTTTATCTTTATTATTTGAGAAATCCCGTGTAATACACGGGTTCAAAAGCTAGTTAGTTAAAATAATAATTACTAGACTAGTAAAGGACAAAAGAAAATCAGTAAGCTTACTTCATAATTCTTGAGGGTTTGGCAGGGACCTTTTTTATGAAGGCGTCAGAGTTTTTTATTTAAGTATTAAACGCAACCTATAAAAATCTAGGTTTTTAATTTAGATAGTGGGCCAAGCTTTCTTTTGTTAAAAAGCCCACAAGATAATACATTTATTTAACCCACTAAACATATTTTATAACTGATCGTACTCTCTGTCTTCTCCATTTTACACTGCAACTTCCAAGAAAATATAAAACTCGCCGGACTTCTTTCTGTGCCGCCATTAGCCGACGCCAGAAAACCTTTCATCTATTTTTTTCTTTCAATTTTAATGCTTTGTGGAGGAAAATCAAGAGGGTCAGCTATATATAATTTTTTGGCTGTGTACTCCAGAGACCTTGTAATTTGGCCGGCCGGAGGGTCAGCCGACCCCCCTGACCCTCCCGTAGTTCCGCCCCTGGCTAAGAGAATGAAATCACATATTACCTTGTCCATTCAAATTATTTAAAACACCATAAATTCATTCCATCCACACTTATTATTATTTTTTTTCATTTAATCCCACTTCCACCCACATCACCTCCACCACCCACCACCACTGCGCCGCCACCCCACTACCACCTTTGGCCACCACCATCACCACCGCTCACCACAGCTTACACCTACCACCGCTCATCACCTCTGCCACCTTCACCCACAACCACCGTCATCTACCACCTCCAACCACCGCCACCCACCACCGAAAACCACCATCACTAACTGCCTACCACCACCATCGTCGTTCGCCACCCATTTTGTTTTATTCCTTCGTCTATCTTGTCTACCTGACAATATAAAAGCAACAACCCAACCCTTTTCTATTTACTACATAGTATTCAAACAACACAATAGAATAGTAATTATTTATTTTAACAACCCCTCAAAGTGAGAAAGTAGATAGAAATTAAGATGTATTTTTACAAAATTAAGTTTTTATGAAGAAAACATAAACATATAATATAAAATTTATATCAAGGCGTACATATAAACACTGACGTTTGTATTCGGAATTTAGAGTAACATTACTTTGTGAAAAAAAGTTAAAAATATATTATATATAGCCCAGATCGGTTTCGAATGAAACTTCACCCGAAACTCGTTTGATTGTATTCAAAATTTAGAGTAAAATTACGATGTAAAGCAAGTTAAAAATATATGAGTAAATTTGAAACTATTGGATCATCGGCCAATTGTTTCATTTTACTACATGTGCACAAGAATTGAATCATTGACCACTTTAACAACCCGTCAAAGTGAGAAAGTAGATAGAAATAAATATGTATTTTTACAAAATTAAGTTTTTATGAAGAAAACATAAACATATAATATAAAATTTATATCAAGGTGTACATATAAATATTGACGTGTGTATTTGAAATTTAAAGTAACATTACTTTGTGAAAAGAAGTTAATATATTATATATAGCCTAGATCGGTTTCGAATGAAACTTCACCCGAAACTCGTTTAATTGTATTCAAAATTTAGAGAAAAATTACGATGTAAAGAAAGTTATAAATATATGAGTAAACTGTCGTTTTCGTCCATGTAGTTTGTCCAAATTTGCGGCTTTAATCCAATAGTTTTAAATTTGCGATTTTCGTCCCCGTTGTTTCATTTTACTTGCAATCAAACCCAGTCGTTAAACCCATGAGCGTGCCCCTCACTTGTGAGGCAATTTTGTCAATTTTCTCCCCAAATAAACCCCAGTCCTAATTCAACAGCACTCTCACGTGAAGGGTTGGGGTGTATATGGGAAAAAAAGGACAAAATTGCCCTTCGCGTGAAAGGCACACTTATGGGTTTAACGACTAGACTTAACGTGATTATTAAATTTAGGTTTAATTGCAAGTGAAATGAAACCACATGGACGGAAATCGCAAATTTGAAACTGTTAGATTAAACCGCAGATTTGAACAAAATCACGGGAACGAAAACCGCAATTCACTCAACATATATTATATATCATTCGGATGAGTTTCAAACGAAATTTATACAAAGACGTAAATATTAATAAACATGTCCAATAGTATATACACATATTTTTTAATAAATAATTATACTATATATAAATGGAAACATAAAGCTATAGTAAAATGGGTATTTCTGTAATTTCATGTTTAAACCACCGCCACTAACCAGTGCATAAATCGATTGAACCGAATCTTCGAACGTACCTCGGACTGCTAGCTGTAATCAATGGGAGACTTCACCGGCGATAGACGTCGTTCAAAGGGTTTTGTTACTCTTCATCGGAGACAGTAGCGGTGGTTCGGATACCTGCAAACCTCGCGTGTTTCTCTAGTATATTTAAAAATAGAATTTGTCAAATACGGAGTATTAATTATAAAATAAAAACAATTCAAACATGAAAATGAACTGAATTTATGTTGGAGTATTAATTATAAAACAAAAAAAATTCAAACATGAAAATGAACTGAATTTATGTTGGAGTATTAATTATAAAACAAAAAAAATTCAAACATGAAAATGAACTGAATTTATGTTGCAAAGGAATATAATATGGGCATAGATGTCTAACTAAAAGTTAACTACAAACATAAAATAATTAAAAGAGTAAAGTGCTATTTTCGTTCTTGTAGTTTGACAAATAATGTGAATTTAGTCTAAAAAGTTTATTTTTTGTATACGGACCCTCCACGTTTCCCAGTTATTGCCAATTACATCCAAACTACTAACTCCGTTAAATTTAATCGTTAAGTTAGGGGTAAACATGTATTTTCACTATTTCTTTATTATAATACTTATTTTAGTGAACTGCGTTTTTCGTCCTTATGGTTTGTCCAAATCTGCTGTTTTAGTCCAATAGTTTCAAGTTTGTAGTTTTCGTACTTGTAGTTTCATTTAACTTGCAATCAAACCCGAATTTACTAACCTCGTTAATTTTGGTCGTTAACCCATTTGCGTGCCCCTCACGTGACGACCAGTTTGTCGTTTCTCTCCCTAAATAAACTTCAGTCCTAATTCGCAAGCCCCCTCACGTGATGGGCTGAGATGTATTTGGGAAAAAAAACAAGGAACAAAATTGCCCCTCATGTGAAGGGCACACTGATGGGTTTAACGACAAGACTTAACGAATTAGGAAATTCAGGTTTAATTGCAAGTGAAATTAAACCATAGGGAAGAAAATTGCAAATTTGAAACTACTGGACTAAAACTGCATATTTGGACAAACTAGAGGGACGAAAACCACAGTTAACTAAAATAAGTATTATAATAAAGAAATGGTGAAAAGATATGTCTATCCTTGATTTAACGGTTAAATTTAACGGGGTTAGTAATTTGGATGTACTTGGCAAGAACTGGGAAACATGGAGGGTTCATATACAAAAGATAAACTTTTTGGACTAAATTCGCATTATTTGTCAAACCAAAAGGACGAAAATGACACTTTACTCTAATTAAAATAAAGCTTGATAATAAATTGAATTTCAACTACCTATCAAAAATATGAAAAAGTAATTGGTCATCTTCATGTATAGACTATAGATACATATTTATTTTCACTTATAAATATTGGTTGTTGACTTGTATAAATTGCTTTACTAGAACACTCATTCTACCATCAAGAATCTATCCATTTGATTGAACAATTCAAGAAATGTCCATTTAAATCCGGCAGGCCTGGCGGTAGTTTATAGCTAGACGATGTTTTATGAACAAATTATAAGATGTCACATGTTCCAAGCAAATGTCAACCGGCAGAAAATTTCGATCTTTTTAAAACCATTTGATTTCGGTTTTTTGATTTTGGTTAGGTTTAGTTCAATTTTGATATTTTGACTTTTTTAAGTTTTGTCATTTGGGTTTGAAAGTTTTGTACCGAAAAAAGGAGTTTACAAAAAGTAATGAACTTGTTTTAAAATTTTTTATTAGTTAATATTAACTAATTATTTAATATTTGAGTTAAAATATATTTAAATACTATTAAAACAATACAATGTGGACACATGACCTTCAGCTAGGCTGTCCACATGTGCAATCTAGTCATTAAATTACTATTTCAGAAGCTCTAATATTGTGCCATGTGTCATGTTGACCAAACACCAAAAAACTTATTTAAACCTTAATATTTTTCACCAAAATCATTTTAATCTCTCTCTCTCTCTCTCTCTCTCTCTCTCTCTCTCTCTCTCTCTCTCTCTCTCTCTGCTTACTAACTCCACCATCCACCATCTTCTATATTCCAGTAATGTAACTCGGGAATAATCGTTTTCCGGTAAGGTTATATATTATACTCTAATGGCCAACAATGTTACTTGATTTTCCGGCAATGTAATATCTTTTTCCGGTAAGGTTTTCCGATATGGTTTTATATTTATTTTAATTGTTATATGATTTTGTAATAATCTCTTTAGGTTGTATATCAAAATCCAATATTGAATTGATATTTTGAAGTTATTACGGTTTTCCGGTAAGATTTTGTTTTCCGTTTTTGTTTGTATTTAATCTCTATCTCTCTCTCCTTATCTCTCTCGGCTTACTAACTCCACCATCCACCATCTTCTATATTCCGGTAATGTAGATCGAGATTGATCGTTTTCTGGTAAGGTTATATATTATACTCTAATGGCCAACAATGTTATATGATTTTCCGGCAAGGTTATATCTTTTTCCGGCAACATCATATTTTCTTCCGGTTATTGTAGATCTAACCTTTTTATCTTTGTTTTCATTGTTAACTGGTTTTTTAGGTACTAAATAAAAAACGACGATGAAGCTAATATTTCTACGTTTTTACGTTTTTCCGGCAAGTTTTCCGTTCATGTGTTATACCTATAACAATGGTTGTTTTATATTTATTTGAAGTTTTATATTTTTCCTGTTTTTTTCTTTCACATGTTGTTCTTCTAGGTTCTAAATAAAAAATTCATCCATGGACATTATTATTATTATTATTCTTTTTCCGCTAAGGCCAATAATAAATTATAAATTAGTGGTTTAACATTCCATAACATGTAGCATTACCGCGACTAATTTTTTTATATTTCTAAAACGATTACAATTTCGAATTTTAAATTCCAAATTTAAGTTAAAGTTGAAATTTATAAATGGTTGGTCAATATTCCATAACGTCTAAACTTACCATAATTACAGTTTATTATTTTCTAAAACTATTTGATTAAAAAAGTTTAAATTTCCAAATTTAAATTAAAGTTGATTTTTATATTTAATTGATGGTCAAATGTTTAAGTTGGTCAAACATTTTTAAATTGCCTGGTCAAACATTAAAGTTGATTTTAACTTTAAGTTGAACTTTTAAAATGGGTGACTAAACAAACATTCATAATTTCTAAAATTACCATCACTAAAAATTTATTGTTTATAAAACAATGCAATTTAAAATTTATAAATTTCCAAATTTAAATTAAAGTTGAATTTTATGAATTACTGGGTAAATTTTTCATAACATGTAACATTACCACGATTAAAATTTATTATTTGTAAAACGAATATTAATATTTAATTTTCTCATTTCAGGTTATGTTCCCAAGTTAATATAGTTAATTTCATGGGTTGAAGATTTGTTGATAAGATATCTTATTTTTTTGTTTAATATTGATGTATATTTTTGTTATTATTAATGTATTTTTCACAATTCATGTAATTTATTTGATTTTTATATAATCAATCATATACAGTTGTTGGTTTTGTCCATTTAATATATTTTAATCATAACCGATGTATTAAAGAAAATTTTTATTTTTGTATCTTATATTTATCTATTTATTAATGATAATCTCTATAACTTATAATAATTATTATAATTTTAGTAATTTTGTTATTATTAATTCATTACCTTTTCTAATTAGTTACGTCTTATTTTGACAGAAATAATAACATTTACACCTTACCATTTTTATATTTCAATATATTTGACTTAAAACATTATTATGTTATTATATTGTAAGATACATTATATTTTCTATATATAACCAATTATGTTATATATGAAAAACCCAATAAATAAGTTATAAAGTTTTCATGATTTTAATTACAAGATATTTAAACTTCTTTTAAATTTAGAAATTGACAAATCTTTCAACAAATGTTTTTAAAGGTTTTAATGCTCTCAATAATTTTAAACTCATTTCAAAATCTTTCCATAATTTTTTAAGGTTTTCAAAGTAACCAATTTGATTTTCATATTTGTAGTTATTTCTAAATTAATTAGTCATATTAGTAAAATTAGAACATATTTGATTTTAATATTTGTGATTTGGCATTAACTAGAATACGTTATCATTTTAATATTCAAAAAACTGATTGTCAAACAAAAAATACTTGTCATAATTTTAATGTAATCTTACTTTAATTTACGTGAATATTAATTATTAATTATTACCAAAATAATAACGGTGTTATTTTAGAACACAATATTCAAATTGACATAATTTCTAATAATCAATACTTAATATATCATAAATTAAATAACCATTTTATCATCATTTATAAATATTATTCGTCACATATGATTTAGTGAATATTATTAAACATGACAACTTTTCATAATTTATTAATTTTATTATTCTCATGAATCAAGATATTTCAAATTATTTCTATCTTTACATAGAAGACCAAATTCAAACTTAAAACTACAAAATTTAAACTCTTTTTTAATTAACATATTTAAACTCTTTTTAAATTCGGAAATTGATCAATCTTTCAAAATTTTTTTAAAGGTTTTAATACTCTCAATAATTTTAAACTCATTTCAAAATCTTTCCATAACTTTTTGAAGTTTTCAAATTAACCTATTTAATTTTCATTTTTGTAATTATTTCTAAATTAATTAGTCATATTAGTAAAATTAAAACCGATTTGGTTTTAATTTTTGTGATTTGGCATTAACTAGAATAAGTTATCATTTTAATATTCAAAAAACCGATTGTCAAACTAAAAATACTTACCATAATTGTAATGTAATTTTACTTTAATTTACGTGAATATTAATTATTAACTAATACTAAAATAATAACCGTGTTATTTTAGAACACAATATTTAAATTGAAATAATTTCTAATAATTAATACTTAATATATCATAAATTATATAATCGTTTTATCATCATTTATAAATATTATTCGGCACATATGATTTAGTGAATATTATTAAAAATGACAACTTTTCATAAAATATTAATGTCACTTTCTATTTCAAAAATTAATTTTTTTTCTTATTGTTATTATCAATAGTAGATTCAATTGATTATGAGATTCCACACCCGAAACATAAGTTTCTTTTTATATTCACCATTTTAAATTTGGTAATGTATGTTCAATATTTTTTTTTTGAATTTGTGTTCACAAAATATTAATGTCACTAAATTTCTCAATAATATATAATAAACACGTATTATATTTTTATTCATTTTAACTAAAAAGTTTTTTAAACATAATATAAATCTTCTAATTATAACATCCAAACAATTTGATAGTCTAAGTCTTCATAATGTTTTCAAAAAATATTAAAAATATTCGATAATTTATTTTTTATACGTTTATATTTTGTTTTCATTGATTTTGCATCATATTTTTTCACCTTTAATTATTTTCAAAGGCAACATAAAATTTTTAATCTTTCCAAAGTTATTTGAAAATTCATTTATTGTAAAACGTTTTCAAGTTTTCCAATTTTAACAAAATATTAATGTCAATGATCATTTAAAAGTTTGTTGCAAGATTGGTCAAAAATCAAACAAATTTTCATATATTTTTAAAGTTGACTAATCTCAATTTTATTATATTTTGTAACTATTTTGAAAATATTTTAAAACAGGTTGTTTTAGAAGAGTATAAAATTTGTTAGGTATAAAATGACGGCCAAAAAAGGTTTTTATTGTTATATCTTTTTGGTTTAATGGTTTAAGTTAAAGATATTTATGTCGTCATTTTACTTTGTTTGTTGTTATATGTTATTTTGTTTTAATAAAAACAAAATTTTAATAAAAACAACTTTATTAATGTTCAAATGTTACTCATTATTAAATATGTTATTATGGTATATTTAATTTGGATGCTATTAATTGTTTTATTATATTTTTCAGGTGATGAAACAAAATGAGTTTCTTTTGATAGAATGTTTGAAAAGATTGATGGTGGTTTAATATGAAAGTACATGTTTATGTGTTTTGTTGATGTTTTTTGGTTGTTCGATGTACATTAACTTATTGTAACTTTTAACTTTTAAGATCTAGACAATGTAAATGGTTAACGTTTTGGTCTGAAAGTTTGAAGAAGTATTGTGTTGTTTGAATTTGTTGTTTAAATTTATTATGTTTGTTATGTTCAAATTAACTTCCTGTAATTTGGAAGTTTTAATATTAAGACAACATAAATCTATTACTTTTTGGTTGGTATGGTGATGTGTTAAGTGACAATATAAATCTATCAAGTTTTAATAGTTAAAGAAATATTATGTTTATTTAAATTGATGTTTAAGTTGATTATATTTAATGACAAGTTATTCCACCCGCGTGTCACGCGAGCCTATACCCTAGTTTGAATTAAGACTATATATTAAGTTATAAATTCCTTAAAAATCACAAGAAAGTGAAAACCTATAAGTTTGGCCAGTTTCAATTTTAATTATATGCAACCCCGAGTTCGACCCGAATTTCGGATTTTACCCAAACATAAAATAAAATTGTTGGTTTTTTCGGATTTTTCCTAACTCCGGTAACTCACAATTCCTAACTCATGAACGCGACTTCCTGCATCTAGGATAGCAGAATTAGTTCAGATTCACAAGCCCAATAATTTCAAAACTTCACTTTTGTTCCAAGATAAGGGATCTGCGATGCATGGCAGTACCAATATTGCCATATGCTGTTTGATTATGACAATCGCTTTACGTTTTTGATTCAACACTTCGCCAACCGGCTTCCTACTGCAGCACTTAGTAGTCGTAATTCATGACTCGTAAGTTTTAACTTTTAAACTTGCAAATGTCCATAAATGATTCAAGTTTGATTTTGAGTAAGTGATGTGAATTCTATTGGTTCTAAATTCGTCATTTAGTTTATATATAATAACTATTTTTCTGTTTCTTATTAAGTGTTTGCTAAGTTGAACTCTAATATTTAAACCCTTATTTTTTGTATCCTATTTCCTACATCTGAAAACATTAATTGGCTAAATTTGGTCATCTTATGCATCTGATGACTGATCATGTACTGCCTGATATCTCTCCATCCCTCTTCCAAAGCTTGCATACCTTGTTTTTGCTACTTTCATATACACTAAGCATCCAGAGTTACATGAAAGACAATACATAAAACTTGGTGGTACAGAAATATGAAGAACGAAACAGAATACAAATTCTGACTGAACTAGTTATTAAGATGCTTTATAATGGACAACCGGTAGCTGCTGAATTCTTCAGCCTGCATCACCTTAGACACACCTTAAGGGACTGATTGCTTCAAGTAAAGACGCCACTCATCAACATATGCCATCTTTTCCAGGTCCATGCTTGGTAGTTCACGTGCCTCTAGTCTTTCCATTATCTTTGTTGTCTTACCAAGAAGCTTGGCTGCCACCTTGACACTTGCCTCTCTTTTCTCTATAAGCTTTCTTGACATTTGGCTGTTATGACACGCGGTATGTTAGTGAAGCAAGCAGAAAAGATGCCTGCAATCATGCCACTTAAAAGGGCAAACAACTGTTTTTTGGTAATTGGTTCTGTGTTGCTAAGCAAGATCGATTCTGCAATTCGGTACATTGAATTGGCAGCAATCAACTCCTTGGGAGTGTTCTCCATCAATTCTCCACGGACACTTCCATTCATTTCTCTATTTATGCTTCCACTCATTTCTTCACCGACACTTCCATTGACTTCTACACTGACACCTCCATTCATTTCTTCATTGACACTTCCTTTGATTTCTCTCACAATTTCTTTAGCTCTATCAGAAAACCACTTCAGAATTTCTATTGTTGTTTTACCTTTAAAAGCATCTTGTTCTAGAGCCTTGCCCAACCACGTGCGTTTGCGTTCCACCTCATTCCATAAGATTACTGTAGCCTTTCGAATATTTGCATATTCTTTTTCACAATTGAGGCTTTCTTCCACTCGACGAGTGTATGAAAGACCTTCACCAACACTTCTTAACAAGTTGTTAACTGTTTCCTTTGGGATATTTGGCAGAGCGGCCGCTATGCATGTTAAGGTTACTATTGGTAAGCTCCAACTGTTAACAAATTCAACGGAAAGCAGAGGCCGAACATGATTGATGTCAAAGTTCTCTACTCCTTTGAATCCTATAGATTTCTCTAGAAGCTCTAAGAGTTCCTTGCTTTGTTCCTTCTCAGCCTTTAATATGAAGAAATTCATAGAGTTTGATATTTGCGTCAGTGTTTTCTCTGCAAGCTCCACCTCATCATGAATTTTTAAAATGTAACTGCTAAGGTTGCCGTCCGTATTGTCAGTTATGGTGACGACGGGTGGAGTAACCTGCCTTGTCTTCAATGACTTCCAGCAGTAGATGACAAATATTGGAATGACTGTCGGGATGAGGGATATCACTTTGCACAAAATAACAATTACCTGTTGAAGTCTAATGCAAAAGCCTATAATGATACCTTTTGATTTATAGACGATAGTTCTTGATCTATTGCTTGATAGGAAATGTATAGGACTTTGTTTCCATTCTTGCAACTTTTGGGTCCAGTACTTTTCTACTTTAAAGACCATCAACTGAGTGTTGCTCCATTTGGTGATCAACTTGAAGCTCAAGACTGAAAAACACCTACATATGGGAGCAATGGCGCCCACAAAGACCCCAATGGACTGTGTTATGACAATGAAAAGTATTGACCCCTTGTAAGCTGATTTATATAGTTGCTCTCCATGCACTCCAAAGCGAACTTCACGCACCACAAGTAAGTTTATCATTAGTACACATACACAAATTACTCCAGAAGCAGTGGATGATGGATTGCTTGCCATCACAAATTGAGGGCTACCAGTTTCTGCCATGAGCCAGTATCTTCTCACATGTTGCCTTAGTTTCTCAATTTCAGACGTTTGCGTATCTTGTAGTTGTTGATCAGTTAAAGAAGTTTTGTTTGCGGTTTGATACTTGACTTCTAATATTTCCTTAGAGGTTGGAATTGTTAGGGATGAAGAAATCATTACAATTAGTAACAAAAGGATCATAGCCATATAGATGTATGCTACCATAACACAGTCAAAACTAGAAATATAGTCATCTAAACAATTTAAACTAATATGCTTGATAGCACCGGTATGTATATCAATGAAAATATTTACAATCATGGTGATAACGAGAATGGACAAACCTATGATATTCGCAAGAAGTGTCCGGTTGTCCATGGATGCCAATGAAGGCATAAAGTTAGCCATCATGGTGCACATGAATGCCAAACTTCCTAGTTTGGCTGCTTGGTCCATGTAACTTGGCATGTCACTGCTTAGATCCACAGGCAGTTTCATGGCGACTGTTATCACTGTAATAGATGCCGCGTTGAGACAGAAGTATTTGGACGGAAACCAGAATTTTTTGTTTCGGAAACCATGAAACAGATCTGCGGTCATGGCAAGGATGCAAAGCAACGATGCTATTGCAATGTATATCCCAATCCACACCATAGGTTCACTGTACTTGCCTTGATCTTCCCAATTATTTACAATGGAACATATATCGAACATGATCCATAGTTTATGATAGGTGGCATCCGCTAAATCTGAAATAATTTTCTCACAGTCCCCATGTACATAATACTGTAAAGGACGCATGTTTGTAATGTTGATGCAAATTGTTCAAAGCACGCGTCTTCTTTTATAACGAGTCATAATCTATCAGAAATTGCCAAGAAGGTGTAGATGCAATGCCATTGTAAAGTCATAGGAATGCTGAGTCTAGACATTTTACCAGTTCAATGACTTGGAGTGCGTTGACTTAGTTTGTCAATAATTAGACCTATTTTGGTGGTTGCAATACTCCGTCGCTAATTCTTCTTTCTGTAGCAGTGGACGTCTGTTTTGACAAACTATAGACCTTGCTTAAGATTTAGTATATGTTTCAAGCAGCTACATATAATTCATGGATTTGATAAATATTTAAAGAGATAACTTGGTTGGAAACGATATACAAAGAAAAGAAAGAAACAAATTCGTGGAAAATGAAGTTGTGACACACCGTCAATGATTAAATTAAGCCGACCATTACCTAATAAACGTTATAAAATAAGCAACTGATTGAGATGTTAATAAGTGTAACAAAATTATTATATTCTAAAGTAGCCTTTTATATTTTAAATAAAATTTGGAAGAAGTAGGGAGGAAACTTACTTGGATTAGTAAGTTGCGCATGCATAGAAGATGATAAAACCGTATTAAAATAAACGACTGTTTAAGAGTGCTTAACAGTGGTGTGGACGTGGACGAAATAGCCCAGATCTAGGATTAGGTGTCATGTCTGGGAAAAGCCCAACCAATATTAGGATGAAAATTAAAAATAGTATGCCCGGTCTTTTCTTCTAGGTATGGTCAACGAGAGTCAAAACCCATTCCAGGTGGAAGCCCGTTAGGTATGTACCTGGTTATAGAAGATTAAAAACTGATACGAACCAGATAGGGTAAGGTTTGGAGCCGAATATTAAAAACTGGGTTAGGAACTGGTTATTCTATAATTTTTTGTTTTTATTTTCAAGTATTATAAAACTTTTACTAAATAAAGATTGATTTTCATTTATTTTTGAGATTTTCAAAAGTACAAAATATGAACTTCAATTCAACCTAGAAATTGAAACTAAACTAACATACCAAGCATAAATTTGTAAACCCTAAATGGCTAAATTTGGTCATCAGCTTATGCAAGTGATGCACTGCCTGAGATCCCTCAATTACTCTTTCAAAGCCTAAATTCCTTGTTTTTGCTACTTTCAAACAATTGGCGAATTCATTAACTGCTTTGCCTGCTGAACTCAAGTATATGATCCATGAAAGCTTGAATTAGGACTAATAATGACTGATGGAGTTGATGCTAATTTATTTGACGGGTTTATGTATTCGTTGCTATAAATGAAATGACTGTAGTTTTTCACTTGTTCTTAGACCCCTTAGGCAAGTTCCTAGATCATTAATGACAATAGATGACGTAGTGATTTCCAATGAAACAACCGTACGTAACAGTTACAAAATACAAACAGGTAGGACAGGCCCTTTGTTTTACATGTTTTGGCTTGTAAGACTTCTCTGAGGAACCTCTAAGATTTTTGATATCGTCAAACATTAATTTTAATTTTTATATGTGTTTCAAATCAAACATTGTAGCTGAAGCTTGAGTTGGAAAATTGTTCATTTCATTTGTAGTTTTAGCTGAAAGACGGTTTTAGGATTGGTCACATGAATTTGGGAAATAGATTCATTATGCACACAAAACTTAGTAAACATATTACATATAAACAAATATACAGAGTTACATGAAAAACTTTTGATGTTTCATACATAGCACTTGCTAGAAAATAAATGAAAAAGAAAGATACAGAATAATAGTCATTAACATGCCTTATGAAGGACACTGGACAGTCTGGTAGTTGTTGAGTTCTTTTGCCTGCATCACATAGAGAGACCTTAAGGGATCAATGAATGCTTCAAATAAAGATGCCACTCATCAATATATGCCATCTTATCAGGGTCCATTCTTGGTAGTTCACGTGTCTCTAGTCTTTGTATAATCTTTGTAGTCCTACCAAAAAACCTTGGCTGCATCCTTGACACCTGCCTCTCTTTTCTCTATAACGCTTTCTTGGCATTTGACTGTTATGACATGCGGTATGTTAGTGAAGCAAGCAGAAAAGATGTCTGCAATCATGCCATTTAAAAGGGCAAACAACTGCTTTTTGGTAATTGGAACTGCATTGCTTGCGTCTCTACGCAAGATCGTTTCTGCAATTCGGTACATTGAATTGGCAGCAATCAACTCCTTGGGAGCGTTCTCCACCATTTCTCCTCGATTGATTTCTCTCACAATTTCCTTAGCTCTCTCAGAAAACCATTTAAGAATCTCTGTTGCTGTTTTCCCACTAAAATCATCTTTTTGTAAAGCCTTGTTCAACCACTTGCATTTGTGTTCGACCTCATTCCATAAGATTAAAATAGCCTTTCGAATATTTACATATTCCTTTTCACAGTTGAGGCTTTCTTCCACAATATTGGTGTATGAAAGACCTTCACCTACACTTCTTAACAAGCGCTTAATCGTGTCCTTATTGATATTTGGTAGACAAATCGCGATGCATGTTAAGGTTACTATTGGTAAGCTCCAACTGTTAACACTTTCAAAAGGAAGCAGAGGTTGAACATGATCAGTGTCAAAGGTTTCTACTCCTTTGAATCCTGTAGATTTTTCAAGAAGATCCAAAAGATCCCTGCTTTGTTCCTTCTCAGCCTTTAAGATGAATGAACTCATTGAGTTTGATATCTGCGTCAGTGTTTTCTCACTAAGCTCCACCTCATCATGAATTTTTAAAACGTAATTGCTAAGGCCTTCGTCTATATTGTCAGTTTTAAAGATGACTGATTGGGTAACCAACCTCACCTTAAGTGAGTTCCAACAGTAGACGAACAATATTAAAATCACCGTCGGGATGAATGATATCACTTTGCACAAAATGACAATTATCTGTTGAAGTCTAATGCAAAGGCTTAAAATGATACCTTTTGAATTGTAGGCGAGAGTTCTTGATCTAGGGCTTGATAGAAAACGTATAGGACTCTGTTTCCACTCAATCAACTTTTGGGTCCAATACTTTTCTACTTTAATAGCCATGAAATGAGTCATGTTCCATTTGTTATGCAACTTAAAGCTCAAAACAGAAAAACATCTAAATACAGGAGCAACAGTACCCACCAAAACCCCAATGGACTGTGTTATGGCAACAAAAAGTATTGACCATTTGTATGATGATCCATATACTTTTTGTTCCCCATGGTATCCACACGGGATTTCAAACACCAAAAGTAAGTTAAGTACTAGTATAATTACACAAATTACTCCAGAAGCAGTGGATAATGGATTGCAAGCCATCAAAAATTGAGGGCTACTGGTTTCTGCCATGACCCAGTATCTTCTCACATGTCGCCTCAGTTTCTCAACTCTAGAAATTTGGGTATGTTATATTAGTATATAAACTAAACTTATTAATATTTATATTACGTATAGGGGTCTTATTGTAATTATTGTATTTAGTAGGGTTAATATGTAATTACTTGGTCTATAAATATGGATGATGTCAGACAAATTAACATTAACGTATATTCAGTATCTTTAATCGAATGTTCAATATTTTAATTCAAGAATCAGTTTGTGTATATCATCTTGTTCATATTCAATTGTGTATTGTGTGATTTGTTCGCTGATTACCAACAGTGGCATCAGAGCCAAGGGTTTTAATCGATTTGGGTATTCTATTTGTGAACATCCCAGGTTTTAATCGATCTGAATCGATTTGGGAATTGAGTTTGTGAACGTCCCTTGTTTATAATCGATCAATCAGAAAAGGGTCATGTACAATTGGTTCTGATTAAGAGTTGTAATAAGTCGAAATCAAGAAAACCCATATGATTGAATTGACCGATTAAAGGAGATTCTGTCCCGGTCAACAAAGTGATCAGGAAATCAATTTCAATAAGAAATTATCTAATTGACAAAAACTAATTGTTTTTGTTGTCTTGGATCTCGACAAAATAAAAGGAGGCAATAGTAAGGGCT
This sequence comes from Bidens hawaiensis, assembly GCF_021521415.1. Lineage (NCBI taxonomy): Eukaryota > Viridiplantae > Streptophyta > Magnoliopsida > Asterales > Asteraceae > Bidens > Bidens hawaiensis. Next base: position 39,848 of record NW_027497096.1, on the reverse strand, counting down.
GAACGAATTTCAGTCAAGGAATTGATCAAGATTGTGATTACAGATTGTGCCTGATTATTGTTTGTTATAATCAGAATTGAAGAGAAAAAAAGAAACCAGAAGGTTTAAGAATAGTTGTTTTGATTTGTTTGAAAACCCGTGTATTGTTGTCAGTGGAGACGAACAATTGGTTTTTTGTTTTGCCTTGCAACCCAAAATCCGGATACTATTCTTGGTCGATTTGTTTGGATAAACCGATATACCATTTGTGTTTTTGAATAGTCAGCTTAGGCAACGGATAAACCAGTGTACTGTTGTTGGTTGAGACAAACAGTTGGTTTTGGCTTGCCTTGTTAAACCCGTGTACTATTCTCGGTATAAAAAAAACGGTTGTTTTTTAGTGTTTTGAATAGTCGGCTTAGGCAACGGATAAACCCGTATACTGTTTTTGGTTGAGACAAACAGTTGGTTTTGGCTTGCCTTGTTAAACCCGTGTACTATTCATCTCGGTTTAAAAAAACCGTTGTTTTTAGTGTTTAGAATAGTCGGCTTAGGCAACGGATAAACCCGTATACTGTTGTTGGTTGAGACAAACAGTTGGTTTTGGCTTGCCTTGTTAAACCCGTGTACTACTCTCGGTAGAAAACGGTTTGGTTTTGATTTATATTGTGATCGGAAAACCTGAGTATCATTGTTGATGAAATAGTTGGCTTCAAAAAACCCTTTCACTATTTCTGGGATTAACAGTTGGTTTGTTTATAACCCGAAACTGTTTAGATTAAAGTTGACAGCAAATTTTTCTGAATTTGTAATAGTCAATTTATCAAGATTGGGAAAAAGAAAACTCGTAAAATGGTTGAGTCCAAGGATAAAGAAGTTGTGACTTCAAAGGAAGGAGGGACATCAATGAGTTTTCAATGACCTGTGTTAAACTCCACAAATTACACCATTTGGGCTATAAAGATCAGATCGATCTTTAACGTCCATGGAATTTGGGAAGCTATTGAACCAAAAGAGGGCAGCGAATTTGATGAGAAAAAAGATAATACTGCAATTGCATTACTATTCCAAGCGATTCCAGAAAATATGGTATTGCAAATTGCTAATTTCACTTCGGCCAAAGAAATTTGGGACGCATTAAAGGTTCGACATGTTGGAGTTGACAGAGTTAAAGAAGCGCGTTTAGAAACACTCGAGTCAGATTTTGAGTCTCTAAAAATGGGTGTTGACGAGTCGCTTGATATGTATGCCGGGAAAATAAGTGAGATTGCATCACAAGCGATCAATCTTGGGCATACTATGAATGACAAGAAACTGGTCCGAAAGCTACTCAGTTCCGTGTTAGAAAAATTCATACAGATTGTTGCTGCGATCGAGCAGTTTGTGGATCTTGGTGCAATGCCATTCCAAGAAGCCGTTGGAAGGTTAAAGGCTTTCGAGGAACGCACCAAGAAGAAAAACAAGGAGGTAGACATGCATGAAAGACTTCTGTTCACGAAAGAAGAAGGAAAAGAGAAAGTAAAGGAACAAAAGTGTGAACATTGCGGTCATGAAAGTTCAAAGCAAGGAAACAAAGAACGTGGTCAAGGCAAGTACGGGAACACTTGGAAGAATAAACAAGGAAATCAAGCTCAACAGGACAAGGATCACGTAAAATGTTTCAAGTGTAATGAACGTGGGCATTTTAGGAATGAATGTCCAAATTGGAAAAGAAGGGAGGAGGCAAACTTGATTCGAGATGAAGATGACGAACCAACGCTACTGTGATGGCAACCGGATCTTGAAGAAACGAATACCTCACTTAAACTAAGTTTAGTTTAAGGGGGGAGTATTAGTATATAAACTAAACTTATTAATATTTATATTAAGTATAGGGGTCTTATTGTAATTATTGTATTTAGTAGGGTTAATATTGTTAGGTATTACGTGTACGCGGCTGACCCGAAAGGAGTCGGATAGGGTGACAGAAATCAATACAATACAACGGCTCGGGCCTTAAGAACTTAACGGTATTTCTAATTGATTTCTAAAACGAATATAACGTGCAGCGGAAACAACAAGAAGTAAAACTAGACTTAAATTAGATAACCTGGACTTACTGTTCAATCCTGATCGAACAAACCCACAGATGCAAACTGTCCGGCAACGTTCTTGACTTTTGATTCAAGAAAAACAATTGATTAAATAATACTATAATCTAATGATGATTGACTTCATCACATGTGCAGACTCAATTGCAAACTTTCAAATCAATATTATATTGATTATATGGTGGCGGCAGTAAGTTCACCACAAACATACACTCTTCCAAACAAAAGACTATAATATGCTTTGGTGGCAGTAGGTACACGAACACTTACAAGAAACAAATATAATAATGTTGTTGATGGCGGTAGGGATTTCACACGAGTCACAAACACAGATTACGAATAATTAAACGTAAAGCAGTAAAGATAAGAACACGGGATTTACGTGGTTCGGTCACGGTGTGTAACCTACGTCCACGGGCAACGAACAGGGTCTCTTCTTTTATTGAGGTGCTCAAAGAAATTACAAGATACAACATTGTTTATATAGGGAGGCTAACTAGGGTTTATTTCTTCCTCCATAAGTTACAAGAAATAATATAAAACGGGCCACTAAAGTTGAGTGGGTGGCCAGCCCATTCAACCCTTCTAGTCTTCAACTGCCCAACCCAAGACGGGCCGGGGCTACACCCGTATTAAACCCAACAATCTCCCACTTGGAGCCTCGGAACGTCTTCACTTGCTCCACCTGTAAACACACCAGTTGCTGTAATCTTTTGTCTTCAATATAAACCATGTCTTCTACCTGTTCGTCGCCACCCTCCTCAACACTATTCCTGGAGACCAACTGAAGCTACACATAGCTTCAGTTTGTCCAAGCTCACAACCTTGGTAAACATATCCGCCGGATTCCTGTCTCCCCTAATGTTGTCCAACCGAATAGTCCCATCACTGACTAAACCCCGAATGTAATGATAACGCATATGAATGTGCTTTGTTTTACCATGATACACAGGATTCTTGGCTAATTTCACAGCACTTTCATTATCGCAGTACAATGGATAATCTGTTTGTTCCCTGCCTAACTCCTCTAAGAAAGTCCTCAACCAAACAAGCTCTTTACTCGCTTCAGCAGCTGCCATATACTCAGCTTCTGTGGTTGAGAGTGCCACACTCTTTTGCAGTCTAGACTTCCAACAGATTGCAGTATCCCCCATAGTGAACACATATCCCGTAGTACTCTTATAAGTCTCCTTACATCCGCCCAAGTCAGCATCTGAAAACCCTTTAAGAATTGCATTCTTGCCTTTAAAGCATAACGCCATCTTTGAAGTTCCCTTTAGGTACCTAAGTAGCCACTTCACTGCTTCCCAATGTGCTTTCCCTGGATTTGACATGAACCTGCTAATAACTCCCACTGCGTGAGCGATATCAGGTCTCGTGCATACCATTGCATACATAAGACTACCCACTGCAGATGCATAAGGAATCTTTGCCATATCTGCCTTTTCTCCGTCAGTACTAGGAGACTGATCCTTAGAAAGTTTAATATGACTACCCATAGGTGTACTTCGAGTAGCGGTTTTCTCATCGCTTATGTTAAACTTCTCTAAAATCTTCCATATGTATTTCTCCTGAGATAAAGTTAGAGAACTGTCCTTCTTGTTTCTGGTGATGCTCATGCCAAGAATTTGCTTGGCTGGACCTAAATCTTTCATTTCAAATTCTTCAGACATCTGTCGCTTCAACTTATTAATCTCTGATATGTCTGAACCGGCAATCAACATATCATCTACATACAACAGTAGAATGATATAAGAACTGGCGAATTTCTTGAGATAACAACAGTGGTCCATCTCACATCTTTTATATCCATTCTTGCCCATAAAATCATCAAACTTGATATACCACTGCCTGGGCGCCTGCTTCAACCCATAAAGACTCTTCTTTAACTTGCACACCATGCTTTCTTTACCAACTGTTTGAAACCCCTCTGGCTGTGCCATGTAGATATCCTCCTCAAGGTCACCATGCAGAAAAGCTGTCTTCACATCCAACTGCTCCAGATGTAAGTTTTCTGCAGCCACAATACTAAGCACCAGTCTGATTGTAGTCATTTTTACCACAGGGGAAAATATCTCATTATAATCAACCCCATGCTTTTGTTGGAACCCTTTCACTACCAATCGTGCTTTGTATCTCTTTGTATCATCACTTTCATCCTTGATCCTGAATACCCATCGGTTCTAAAAAGCTTTCTTCCCGGCCGGAAGCTTTGTAAGAACCCAACTCTCGTTCTTGTTAAGTGAATCCATCTCTTCTCTCATCGCTTTCTCCCACTGAGACGAGTCTTTCAAGCTCATTACTTCAGAGTAACACTGTGGTTCACCATTCTCTGTCAGTAGAAGGTAATTAACAGAAGGAGAATATCTCTTAGGAGGTCTAATGGTTCTGGAAGACCTCCTAACCTCTAGCTGAGGTGTAATCATTTCTTGTTCTAGTGGAGACTGTTCAGTATTAGGCTCTGAACTTCCATTGTCAGAGAAATCCTCAAATTCATCTGCATTTTCTTCCAAAACCTCTTCTGTTGTTTCGGAGCTCTGACTATCAACCTTCTCACTTGAATCTTCAAACTCTACATGTTCTTTATCAACTTCTTGTGTGAATGACTTTCTATCTTTATAAAGTCTTGCTTCATTAAAAACCGGATCACGAGCCCGACATACCTTTCTGGCCTCTGGATCCCAAAGCCTATAGCCCATCTTTGCGTCTCCATAGCCTATAAAAGTACACTTCTTCGCCTTAGGGTCAAGCTTGTCCCTCTCAGTATCTTTTATCCCAATGTAAGCATCACAACCGAACACTTTAAGATGTTTGAATTTAACCTCTTTTCCACTCCATACTTCCTCTGGAAGTCTGAATCCAAGAGGAACTGACGGTCCTCTATTTATAAGATATGCAGCAGTGTTGACTGCATCTGCCCAGAAGGTCTTTGGAAGCCCTGCATTTAACCTCATTGCCCTAGCTCTTTCATTCAGTGTCCTATTAATTCTTTCGGCTACTCCATTCTGCTGTGGCGTACCGGGAACGGTATTAATCATCTTTATACCCCTTTCAGCACAGTAATTAACGAATTCCTTGCTGATGTACTCCCCACCATTGTCAGACTTTAAACACTTCACTTTCAGATTCGTTTCCATCTCCACGGCTGCCCTCCATTTCTTAAAAATCTCAAATTCCTCGAACTTGTTTTTGAGAAAATAGACCCATAGCTTCCGTGTAGCGTCATCAATGAAAGTAACGTAGTAGTTGGAGCCTCCTAATGATGATACTGGTGTTGGTCCATACACATCAGTATGAACGAGCTCAAGTTTCTTTGCTTTAAGTGTTTTTCCTGATTTTATGAAGGTGACTCGTTTCTTCTTGCCAAGCACACAAGGTTCACAGAACCCTGTATCAAGTTCCACCTTTTTCAAATCAGGGAATTTTTCTTTCTCTGCCAGTATCTTCAAACCTTTCTCACTCATGTGGCCGAGTCGTTGATGCCACAAACATGATGGACTCGGTCCACTAGCCACTGAATTCACCTCTCCCGCTGAGATTTCTGCCATGTACAACGTACCCTTTTTCTTCCCGCGAGCAATTACCAAGTTACCTTTTATGACCTTCCATTGCCCTCCTCTGAAAGTAACACTATAACCTTCAACATCAAGCTGCCCAATAGAAATCAGCATCTTCCTTAACCCAGGAATTATTCTGACATCTTTCAGAGTCCATGTAGTTCCTAAAGAAGTCTTCAAGTCGATATCCCCCATCCCGGTAATATCTAGAGCCTTATTATTCGCCAAACGGACTTTACCAAAGTTTCCTGTTCTAACATTCGTTAGACTCTTTGTGCTAAACGTGGCATGGAAAGACGCACCAGAGTCCATGATCCAAGACTCAACTGTGTTCTCAACACAACAGACTAGGGCTTCATCATCTGAAACTTCATTTGTAGCAGCATTTACTTCCGAAGTAGATTTTACTTCCTTTTTCTGTTGAGGTGCTGGAGGGTTGGTACATTGACTTCTGAAATGCCCATTCTCCTGGCAATTCCAGCAGGTAATATCTTTTCTTGGTCTAGACTTGCTTCTTTTCTTAGATTTTGATCTACCCCTGTTGCCTCCTTTGTTCTTGCTTCTCCCTCTACCTTCAGCACTTAGCAAAGTGCTTGATGATTCTCCATTATTCCTCCTTCTAGAATCTTCATTCAAAATCAGGTCACGAACTTTGTTGAAAGTCAAGGCATCCGAACCAACTGAACTGGTGACTGCAGTGATTGTTCCTGACCAGCTGTCAGGTAATGAAGACAAAAGTAGGCAAGCTTGCAATTCATCATCAATCTTGAACTTCACCGATGATAAACGTCTCAGGTGAGAATTGAAGGTGTATACGTGTTCGGTAACAGAACCTCCCTCTTTCATGCGTGTGTTTACCAACTCCCGGATTAGGAACACCTTATTTGCAGATGATGGCTTCTCATACATGTTTGACAACGCCTCCATGATTCCACGCGCTGTGGTTTCGTCTAAGATGTTGTACGCCACGTTCATAGACAAGGCAAGCCTAATTGTTGACTTCGCCTTCTTGTCAATAGCTTTCCACTCATCTGTAATCTTTTCTGGCGGTTCCTCCAAAGCCACATCTAGATCTTTCTGTATTAGCAAATCCGTGATTTGCATCTTCCACCATCCAAAGTTTTGTCCATCGAACTTCTCGATTTTCGTTTTACCCTCATCAGCCATAATACCGGAGATCAAAGAGTGAGAGCCAACACTGGCTCTGATACCACTTGTTAGGTATTACGTGTACGCGGCTGACCCGAAAGGAGTCGGATAGGGTGACAGAAATCAATACAATACAACGGCTCGGGCCTTAAGAACTTAACGGTATTTCTAATTGATTTCTAAAACGAATATAACGTGCAGCGGAAACAACAAGAAGTAAAACTAGACTTAAATTAGATAACCTGGACTTACTGTTCAATCCTGATCGAACAAACCCACAGATGCAAACTGTCCGGCAACGTTCTTGACTTTTGATTCAAGAAAAACAATTGATTAAATAATACTATAATCTAATGATGATTGACTTCATCACATGTGCAGACTCAATTGCAAACTTTCAAATCAATATTATATTGATTATATGGTGGCGGCAGTAAGTTCACCACAAACATACACTCTTCCAAACAAAAGACTATAATATGCTTTGGTGGCAGTAGGTACACGAACACTTACAAGAAACAAATATAATAATGTTGTTGATGGCGGTAGGGATTTCACACGAGTCACAAACACAGATTACGAATAATTAAACGTAAAGCAGTAAAGATAAGAACACGGGATTTACGTGGTTCGGTCACGGTGTGTAACCTACGTCCACGGGCAACGAACAGGGTCTCTTCTTTTATTGAGGTGCTCAAAGAAATTACAAGATACAACATTGTTTATATAGGGAGGCTAACTAGGGTTTATTTCTTCCTCCATAAGTTACAAGAAATAATAGAAAACGGGCCACTAAAGTTGAGTGGGTGGCCAGCCCATTCAACCCTTCTAGTCTTCAACTGCCCAACCCAAGACGGGCCGGGGCTACACCCGTATTAAACCCAACAAATATGTAATTACTTGGTCTATAAATAGGGATGATGTCAGACAAATTAACATTAACGTATATTCAGTATCTTTAATCGAATGTTCAATATTTTAATTCAAGAATCAGTTTGTGTATATCATCTTGTTCATATTCAATTGTGTATTGTGTGATTTGTTCGCTGATTACCAACATGTTGTTGATATTGATCGGTTAAAGAAGTTTTGTTTTTGGTTTGATACTTGACTTCTAAAACTTCTTTAGAGGCTGGAATTGTTAGGGATGAAGAAACCATTATTATTAGTAACAAAAGGATCATAGCCATATAGATGTATGCGATAACAACGCAGTCAAAACTGGAACTATACGCACTTAGAAGATTGAAGTTGATATGCTTGATAACACCAGTATTTATATCAATACAAATATTTACAGTCATGGTGATTACGATAATGGACAAACCTATGATACTTGCAAGCAGTGTCTCGTTGTCCATGGACGCCAAAGAAGGCATAAAATTAGCCATCATGGTGCACATGAAAGCTAAACTTCCTAGTTTGGCTGCTTGGTCCATGTAACTTGGCATGTCACTGCTTAGATCCACAGGCAATTTCATGGTGACAACTATCACCATAATAAATGCAGCATTGAGAGAAAAATACTTGCATGGAAACCATAATTTTTTATTTCGAAAACCATGCAACAGATCTGCAGTCATGGCAAGGATGCAAAGTAATGATGCTGCTGCAGTGTAGATCCCAATCCACACCATAGGTTCATTATACTTGTTTTGAACTTCCCAATCATCTACCACTGAACATATATACGCCAAGGCCTGGGAGTTTTTGTTGGTGACACATTCTAACGTGTTCACAATTTTGTGGCAGTCCCCATGTGTATACACACCGGGTGCATAATAATCTAAAGTACTCATGTTTGGAAATTTTTCGCCAGTAATGGGGAGAAGGTAAGCAATCATCTCTTTTTTATAACAAGGTCATACTTTATGAGAAATTCCCCAGAAATTTCACAAATCTCCACTTAATGCAACTGAAGAAGAGACATGGCATCTAGACTTTTGACCGGTTAATTGACTTTTGAGTTTTGACCTGTTATTGCACTATGGACCTTGGTTTAGATTTATTGAATTAGGTTCCCAAAATTGGATTTCAATTTAGAGTTCTAAAAAGTCAAAGTATCGATTTCTATATGCTCTTCTTGGGGTTGATAAATATTTAAAGAGAACTTGATGGGGAAAGAGTTGCAAAGAAAAAGAAAGAAACAAATAATTAAAATCTGATGTGAATTAGGTCTTGTCTCGTTAATAGCCGTTGACTGAATTGGCACGTTAAATATATGGTCTATGATACATAACATCTTACTCTACGTCTCTACGTACTACAACACCATCGCCCTTTTCTAGCAGCAAATTTTACCAAACCAAAAGTTTCAAGCTTAGTGATTAGAAATCTAAAGGTGCTAAATATAGCTATAGCAACTAGTATAGTTTACTTTTCATTGCAAATATGATTTAAGGATAAGTGGATAACAGTTGGTTGCGAACTTCTATTCACTTAGCTCGAAAGAGTTAAACTGGCCTAACCATGGAGATGAAAAATAAACCTAACTCTATAGTTTAAGCAAAACAGGAATGGCAATCTATTAAATGTCATATGGATTTATGGCAAAAAGAGTAACAAAGTTATATGGGAAAGACCAAAAGATATGGAAAGTTGCAACACATACCTGTGAGTGCTTCTTCCATAACACCAAGACTTTTGACTTTGAAAAGTTGAATCAAGCACTTTCCAAACTCATATTTGACACTATTTTCTTCTCACATAAGTGTTGTCGTCCAAATACCTCTTAAATATATTCGAGAACCACATTTTATACATCGTGGAAAGTTTAGATTGTTCTTGTTAGCATTGAAAATTAAAATTAGCTTTTTGCAGAATCACAAAATATCAGAATTAAAAGAAAAAAGGTAGAAGAAATGAGAATAAAAGAAAATTGTATGCCTGTTACCCGCTAGAAATTTGATTGTTTTCTAACCGAGTGACTTATTTCAAATATTTTGACCGATGACTCATAAACCGATGACTTATTAATTTTTATGTATATTTTTATATAAATTAAATTAGTGTTAAATCAAGTATAGATTTGCAGCAGCTATAATTGATGGTTTTGATGAATAATTAATGAGAACTTGCTTGGAAAAAGGATGCAAATAAAAAGAAAAAAATATGTGGAAAATTATGTCTTGTGTAATAGGTTCTTTAAACATATGGTTTATGACGCACGACATGTCTACGTCTCTACTGCAACCTACATTGCATTTAATTTGTTTTTATTTTCTTTTTGTCTGTGTGGAAATTAAGTCTTGTCTCATCAACACCCGTTGACTGACTTGGCACGTTAAATATATGGTGTATGATACGACACATGTCACCCGCCGTCTCTACTACGTACAACCCCATGGCCATTACTAGCGACGACCTGCACTAATTAAACCAGATCTTGCAAAGCCAAGTGATTAGAAATATGTGGGTGCTAAAATATTTCTGTAGCAGCTAGTACTGTAACTTAGATTGAAAAATGATTAAAAGTGGCCAGGAAAAGTTTGTTGTGATATTTCCTAATTATAAAAGATGTTATACAGTGCTAAATAATCAGTGGCGAGTGAAGTATATTGTTGCTAAATTAACAACGGCATGAAAAAGTTTGCTAATTTTTTTGTTACATGTGTTCTTCGAGTTGCTGATGACTTCTGTTGCTGACAACAGTTTGCTATTAGGCTCTTTAATTAGCTATGAAATGGATTATTGTTGCTGGGTTTTTGGTTGTCTCGTATAAAAGATCAGCATATCTCCCAATGAAACTTAATGAGTAAGGTTTGACATGTCTCCTAATGAAAATTAATGAGTTAATAGAGTGACGGATCTAGGATTATTCAACAATGGAGCTTAAAACCAGGTTGGATCGAGACAGGTCTAGTCAAAAGTTACTTATTTTAAACAACAAAATATTCACAAATCAAAGTCGCATATACACAATTGAGTGGTTGCAGTGAAACTATAAGCATATCTTCTAATGTCGCATTTTATGGTCTATAATGCTTCTTTCTTTAGTAGTGAAAATCCATTTTAACAAACAATAGAACTTGGTTTTGATTTAATAAAATAGGCTCCTGAAGAGGTAGGTCCCAGTAGAGCCCATTTGGTCCCGCAAGACTCACCTTAAACAGGGACGTCTGCGCAAAAACCAACTGGATCCGCAGGACCAACCATGCTCAGAGACGTGACGTCCTTACGCGCAGTACGCAAGCTGTTCCCGCAGGAAATGCCTCCCATGGTGAAGGACTCCGCCTGTTCCCGCAGCCTCGGATACAAGCCATGAGGGAAGGCCACCCGCGCAGCATGGCTACACGCACTAGGTACTTAGCTCTCGATCATTCAGTGTCACCTGAAGGAATGAGCAAAGCCGGGAGCAATCCCGCACAGAGGCGGGAGGGGGAATACTCCCGCCCAAATAAGCCAGTCTGTATACTGAAGGACCTTTTACTGTACCTGACGAGGTATGGGCGAAAGATCTGATCAGAGATACGACAGCTCACTGATACAGCATGGCGAGCAGCATGCTCCTGTACTGTATCACTATTAGCCGCTGCCTACTCACCAACTACTGTCATACCACGTGCGTAGCCGGCAGTTGGTGGAAAGGGAACAGTATACAGCAGGCCTGGTCACTATCAGCCGCTGCCTAGCCACCAACTACCAGCAGGGCACGTGCGTAGGCTACTGTTGATGAACAGGAACACTGTTGCAGCCGGCCATACCTCCTTGGAAACCTACCTTCGGCTATAAATACCCCAAATGGTATGATCATCGACACATTACATTATCATATTATCATCATAATATACCTGATATCTGCTCTAGCAATCTCTTAATATACTTTTATATTTAAAGAGCAATCTAGTCTGATTCTCACGCCGGAGGGTGGTCACAAGGAGGAACCCCCCCTTCTCAGTGACGAGCTCACGGTGTCTGTTTTGCAGGTTATCAGAAGAACCATCTTCCAAGGGTCTAACCCCTCGTGGGAAACAGCTATCCAACCCCCAGGTTACCAGTAATCTGCCCGGGGTCCGGTTAGTGTTTCTTCATTGGCGCCATCCGTGCATAAAGCTAGAACTTTATTTTTCTCCAGTTTTTGCAAACTTCTACAAAGATGGTTAGAGAAATTCCGGTAACCACAACCCCAGCTACTGGGATGAACACCGGCAACACAGTTTTTACGAACACTACCCCGGCTACCGAAGCCGGGGCAAGTGAAGTAAATTTTACGAACACTACCCCACTTACCAAAGCTGGGGCAAGTGCAGTAAATGATCACCTATTGGGATCCACCGATATCCAGTTTGAGAAACGAAGACTCCCCCGCCAGACTCTCGATGAAGTTAAGGCATGGGCGGAGGCACGACAAAAGGAATTCCAGGCTGAGTTGGACGAACGCTTGCGTTCCGTGCAACAGGCCGACGAATTCGAATACTGGGAGGATGACTCGGAGGAATCCGACTCCGACGCGAACCCTCGCCATAGGGCAAAAGGGAAGCGTAAGGAAACGGAATCCCAACCGAAAAGGCATTTTGGACAAGCCTTCAAACCAAAAAGCACAGGTGGAAGTCCACGGGACTTCTCTAAAACGTTCAGACCAAACGTTGCAAATGCAGGAACGTCCAAATTTGCAAGGGACATTGCTGAAGCAATCGCCCCAAAGAGTGCCAAACAAATGCCTAACATAGGCACATATGACGGTATATCTGATCCAGACGATCATTTGAACAGGTTCATAGCGGGGGCAACCGTCAGTAATTGGACGGAACCCACGTGGTGTTACATGTTCCAAATGACGCTGGTGGGGGCTGCTAGAGCATGGTTCGATCGTCTACCGGTCAACCACATCTACGACTGGGCAGACTTCCAACAGAAGTTTAGCCAACACTTCAGCCAGCAACGAAAGTATACCGAGGAGCAATGGACAATCCTCAAATGCATACGAGAGGAAGATGAATCTCTGCCAAACTTCATCACTCGCTTCAACTCAAAGAAGCTAAGTTTGGGCAATATCAGCGAAGATCTCGTTCGCGCTGCCTTCATCCAGGGCGCACATGACCCAGAGCTCATCCGCACCCTAACGGGTAAAGATGGCATGCCATCCACATGGGATGGCATCATGACAGCAGCAAAACGCTATGCGGAAACAGAGAAGCAACTGGGTAGAGATCTCCCACAGAGCACAAACCTCTACACCCAGAGGACGAGAGAAGACAACGTCCTCACCGCCCGACTAAATAAAAAACGAAAGCTAGGCATTTGGCAGTCAAGGGTAAACTTTGACACCTCATCCGGCTTGCAACATCGGTTGGACGGAAGGGATAATGTACAGTCGCACCGGAACTCCAGATGGACGCCACTCACCAAAAGCGTCACTGAGATATTCGCCACTGAAGAGCTCCCATGGCCAAAGCCTCCAATAATCCGACATCGTCACGATGCTGATCGGAGCAAATACTGTGACTTTCACAAGACAAAGGGCCACAACACTGAAGAATGCATAGATGTAAAAGATATGGTCGAAGCATTTGTCAGAGATGGGACGCTCGCGCACCTCGTGGCGTAATAAAGGCTGAGCAGGCGAGTGCGTATAGAACCCCAGCTGGGAAAAACACGAATCAATTCCAGCTTCAAAATCGAGACTACATGCTGCGTAAAGAACGAGATCCCGAACCAGGTGCGTATCGGCTCGATGGCACTCCCATCCCAACATGGAAGGGAGCTCATTTACACAGTCTGCATGTAAATCAATTCCAATTTGTAAAGAAAAGGCCAAGAGCCACTTCTAATGGAAATGATTCTCTTTAAGAACACCGAAGCTGATGATTTTACATTTATACTTTTCTGAACTAATATGCCGGTTTTCACCGCATAATTACGTCGTCATTGCATGGGAAGGCGGTCCTACCCGCACGAACCCAGCAACGTGACAAACCTTCACGCAGGTCAGTTGAAGGGGAAAAAGTTCAGCACCCAAAAATGAAAGTGTCGGTCTATCCGCATGAATCATTAAGAAAACTGAATAATAACCTATCAACAACCGCGCGTCGAACGGTTCAAAACAAAATTCTTAAAAAGGATAAGAAAAACCTACACGCAGGTCAGATAAGGGTAAAGTTTTGCCATCCTACTAAGTGCAAGTGACGGTTCTACCCGCACAATCACGAAAGAGGAAGCAAAACTTCACACCTATTATCAACCACGTTCAAAGGTTAACTTATCCTCAAAAGGTAAGAAAAACCTACACGCAGGTCAGATAAGGGTAAAGTTTTGCCATCCTACTAAGTGCAAGTGACGGTTCTACCCGCACAATCACGAAAGAGGAAGCAAGACTTCCTGTTATCAACCACGTTCAAAGGTCAACTTATCTTAATGCCTTAGAAATTTCGAAAAGGAAAACCTACACGCAGGTCAGATATAAGTTAAAGTTTAGCCATCCTACCAAGTGCAAGTGACGGTTCCACCCGCACAATCACGAAGGAGGAAGCGAAACTTTAACCCACTATCAACCACGTTCAAAGGTTCTTATTCTAAACACTTGGAAAATTGCTAATTTAAACTAAGTATGCAAGTCATAAGTTTATAAAGCAAGGAACCCAAAGAAGGAAATAACAATCTTATACGCAAAAAGATTAATATTTCAAGAATATATTACAAGAATGGCCGGGAAACTACCCGCCTAAAAGAAAAAAAAAAAACTATACAAGTCTTAGCAATGGGAAGGGATCTTCAGGATCAAGCTTCAGGGACGCTTCCACTTGGACCCGCTCCGTCAGAAGAACGGGGTGGTTCGAGGAACGCTTTGAGGACAGCTAACCCATCATCAGCAGCAGCTACTTCGTCCACCTTCTCCACCACTGGATGCGGGAAGGCGGCGTATTGGTTCAATGCTTGGTCATAAATGGCTTCGGTATCCACATTGAACAAAGGGAAGTTGGAAGGCGGGACGCCTTTCTCAACAAACCCTAGACCAAGCAAGAAGCCGGCCTTTTCCCCATCCTCATGAGAAGCGTTGAGGGCTGCGGTCATAGCATCATCGTAAGAGGTCTCTGAAAAGACCTGACGCACAACCTACAAAGAAAACACAAGTATTAGAACCTTTTCTTACAAAAGAAAAGCGTGAAGATAAAACCAAACATACCTGAGGCAACGCTTCTCGAAGAAGCCATTGGAGGGCAGCTTGAGCTTCGTTATGGGCGCGTTCGGCTTCGCTCTTGTTAAGGTTGGCAAGTAAAACTTCCTTTGCGGCAGCCTCTTCGACGCCCTTAAGCTTCCGCTGGGTCTGGTCAAGCACCCCCCTCTGGTCCAGGATTTCCTGGAGTTTCTTGGCATCTTCCATTGCCAAGGCATCATGAGCGCGTTTGAGAGCCTCTAATTTGCCTTTCAGCTCCTCATTCTCCACACGCAAAGGCTCAGCAACGGCTTCAGCCTTGGCAGCCCTCTCGGTTGCGTTTCGCGCAGTCTCCCTGGCCAGCCGAAGCTGTTCATTCACAGCTTGGGCAGCCTTGGAGCGGGCCTCGAGTCGCGCCTGAACTTCAACCTCGAGGGCCTTGAAGGCCTTCTCCTTGTCGGCGGCAGCTGCCGCCAGCTGTTGGTTCTCCTCCCGAAGAGCACGCGCCTCAGATATGTCCTTGGCGCGAGCTGCTTTCAACTTGTCGTTTTCACGACAAAGCAGCTCGACGCGCGGCTGCATCCGGGCCTGGAGAACCCGAAGCTCATTAGTTAGCCTACCCTCCTGGTAGCTAACCATGGCTTCCCCCAACGCACCCGGAGGAGCAGCGTGGCGAGCCCAGTCCACGCACTCCACAGGTGTGCGAAGGGTTGTTCCTCGGCGTATGTTCCATCGAGGAACATACACTTCATTGGAATCCGACACTGCAAAAGAAACAAAAGCAGTAAGGAAAAGATGATAAAAAACATAAGGGAAAAAGAAAGGAACCCTACGCACCTGTAGGGTCAATGACAGGCCGATAGCCGCCAAACCCATCACCTGAACCTAAAGGAAATCCATCCAACAGGTCAGGCAGACGGGAAGGTGGCAAAAATCGACGGGAAGCCCTGCGCGTACCTGATGGTCCGGCCATCGGTGCCGGTGGCGCGGGCATGGCGGCAGCCGCCGTGGTCGCCGTTGTGGTCGCCGCCGTGGTCGCCGCCTTGTAAGCAGCAGCAGTAACCGCCGGCTCTGTGAAGGATGCTGTAAAAATCGCACTCACAGCCGGCGGTGACGTCATCTCTGCCGGAACAGTTGGCTCAAAGGAATGAGCAACTGGACCAGCGGATGCAGGCGCAGGCACCTGGGTCGACGCCTCAGGAAGGCTGACCGAGCCTACCGTCATTGGCGGGGGGATACTCCCCTGCGCTTCACCCCGGAATGCGTCAACACCCACGCCTGCACAAAGAAGAAAGTGTTAGATAAATTTATAGTGATAAATCTGCAGACATTATGATTGTACTTACGGGTTTTCTTGACCCTGAACGTACGGACGGGCGGGGAGGAACCCGATGGAGCCGGCCTCTTGGTACCGGTCACCGTCGTCTTCGTTGGTTCTCCGGAGGTAACGGTCGTAGCCTCCGGAGTAGTGGTCTCCTCACCACCGGGCTTCCCCGCCACCTCTTCACTATCTGACTCCGAGTCAGAGAGAACCACTGGATCAGCTGTGGAGGCCTTCTCCTTCCCCTTCACGCCGGCAGCAGCCTTCTTCTTCCGCACAAGGGGAGGACCATCTGCGGATTCCTCAGAAGAAGACAGGATGTAAGGATTTCCAGCAACGGGTACAGCATTGAGGGGTTCAGGATAGAATATCTCCTTACCTGGCCGCCGGTGGCTCAGGATCTCTTGGCCCGGCGGATAGACCTCCACAAACCTATCCGCCGTTTGCTCCAGGATGGGCAACTCATTGTCGTCCAGAGCACGAGTGCCCACCCGCACGGGACTGTCAGCTTCCCGCGGGAACAGGAGCGACTCCAAATTATTCCCCTCTGAAAGAAAAAGAAACAGTTAGAAAATTAACTAATATCAGCAAGAAAGACAAGACATACCATAAGGAATAGAGTTCAAACCATATTCAAGAAGGATGGGAAACCGGGACGCATCCTTCCATACCTGGCTCATCCCCAGCAGCACCATCCCGGACTCCGCAAACCGGTAAACCGGAGATTGGACCCGGGATATCTTCGCGAACCATTCCGCCTCCTGGTAGCTGGAAGCGTGAAGGCTCGGAAGCGCTTGACCCTTCTTGAACTTCATAGCAATGGGGATGGCGCGGGCAGAGATGTAGAAAAACTCCCGCTTCCACGATCGGAGACTGCGCTCGGTCACGCAGATCTTCAAACCCTTAATACGGGTTGTCAGGGTGTACCACCCCTGGACGCACCTCCAAGTATAAAAGGTCATCAGGCGGTCCACGTAGGGCTCAATACCCAGAATCCGACACACCCACTCGAAGTGCCGGACCTTGGCAATCGCCATCGGATGCACCTCGGTCAGGTGCACCCCGTGCCTCTCCAGGACACGGTACACAAACTTTGTCAATGGGAACCTAAGGTTCCCATAAACAAAGAATGCAGCATATACCCCGATCTTGCCACTGGGGGCATCGTACACAGTCTGGTGGGATTCAGGAAACTCAGGCTCGAGAGACTCGAGCATGAACTTCCTGACGATGTACTGGTACTGATCGACAGGTAGAGCACACTGGCACTCGCCAGCAGTACTCCTATCGTCGGCTACAGCTTCAGCATCATGAGAAGACATTTTTGCAGAAAGAAGAGTGATTTCGGGAAAATGCTTGCCTGAAAAAGGGGAGTATTTGCCGGAAATCACTAAGAAGAAGAAGAGAGGTGAAAGTGTGGATTACAAAGAGGCCTCTCCCCCTTTATATACTAATCGCAATTAATGCGGTGAATTTAATGCGGAGGAGAGAGAAATCGAAGGTGCAATGAAACTTTGACACGTGGCAAAAAGCAGGCTGGCAACAGCTGTTGACAGGACGTGTGCCAGTAATTTCGCGGCCACGCGCCCGAAAAATCGTGCCCACGCGCCAGGAAAAGCGTCTGGAATGACCATGTTCTGTCACGTCACCATAACTTCCTGCACGTCCTGACACAGTCAGAAGAAACCGTCGCACGACGTTTCATAGGTTTGGACTGTTCTTATCTTTTCACCAACTCTTCGAATTTCAAAATTCAAAAAATTTGAAAATATTAAAAGGTAAGGGGGAAAATACCCCTTACCCCTTGGCAAACAAGTAACCGTAAGACGGATGCGGGTACAGTGTAAAGGCAAAACCCTTCACATACCTAGCACCCGCAGGGAATTGAAGCCAAATAAAACTTGGCAAACAAGTAACCGTAAGACGGATGCGGGTACAGTGTAAAGGCAAAACCCTTCACATACCTAGCACCCGCAGGGAATTGAAGCCAAATAAACCTTGGCAAACAAGTAACCGTAAGACGGCCGCGGGTACAGTGTTAAGGCAAAACCCTTCACATACCTAGCACCCGCAGGGAATTGAAGCCAAGTATTCCTCGGCAACCAAGTAACTACAAGACGGGTGCGGGTACAGTGTAAAGGCAAAACCCTCCACATACCTAGCACCCGCAGGGAATTGACGCCAGGAATACCTTGGAAGTAAAGTAACCGTAAGACGAGCGCAGGTACAGTGTCAAGGCAAAACCCTTCACATACCTAGCGCTCCGCTGGGAATTGAAACCAAGAAGGATCTTCTGGGCAATGCTAGCGGAAACGGAAATAACATCCCCGCATAGCGGGAACGTCGAGAACTACGTTGTTTGAAGCTCCAGGATGGAATTGGTGGTCTTAACATAATTGATCACTATGTTCAAAACTACCAAAACCTCATGGAAAATCCATACAACTGGGACTCAATGCTCCTGACTTGCGAGGAGGTTACAGACCTACCCGCATCATACCCAAAGACTAAGCAGGAAACTCGGGCATTTCTGCAAGTGACAAGGACTTCCGCGGAAAGAATCCCCATGGAAAACCTTACAAAACCCTTTTCAAAACCCTTTGCTCAAAGTCCAAAAGTTCACCTCACTTTATTAAACACGCATGAGAAGAACATTGGACTGGGGGGACTTGAAGAGGTAGGTCCCAGTAGAGCCCATTTGGTCCCGCAAGACTCACCTTAAACAGGGACGTCTGCGCAAAAACCAACTGGATCCGCAGGACCAACCATGCTCAGAGACGTGACGTCCTTACGCGCAGTACGCAAGCTGTTCCCGCAGGAAATGCCTCCCATGGTGAAGGACTCCGCCTGTTCCCGCAGCCTCGGATACAAGCCATGAGGGAAGGCCACCCGCGCAGCATGGCTACACGCACTAGGTACTTAGCTCTCGATCATTCAGTGTCACCTGAAGGAATGAGCAAAGCCGGGAGCAATCCCGCACAGAGGCGGGAGGGGGAATACTCCCGCCCAAATAAGCCAGTCTGTATACTGAAGGACCTTTTACTGTACCTGACGAGGTATGGGCGAAAGATCTGATCAGAGTTACGACAGCTCACTGATACAGCATGGCGAGCAGCATGCTCCTGTACTGTATCACTATTAGCCGCTGCCTACTCACCAACTACTGTCATACCACGTGCGTAGCCGGCAGTTGGTGGAAAGGGAACAGTATACAGCAGGCCTGGTCACTATCAGCCGCTGCCTAGCCACCAACTACCAGCAGGGCACGTGCGTAGGCTACTGTTGATGAACAGGAACACTGTTGCAGCCGGCCATACCTCCTTGGAAACCTACCTTCGGCTATAAATACCCCAAATGGTATGATCATCGACACATTACATTATCATATTATCATCATAATATACCTGATATCTGCTCTAGCAATCTCTTAATATACTTTTATATTTAAAGAGCAATCTAGTCTGATTCTCACGCCGGAGGGTGGTCACAAGGAGGAACCCCCCCTTCTCAGTGACGAGCTCACGGTGTCTGTTTTGCAGGTTATCAGAAGAACCATCTTCCAAGGGTCTAACCCCTCGTGAGAAACAGCTATCCAACCCCCAGGTTACCAGTAATCTGCCCGGGGTCCGGTTAGTGTTTCTTCAGCTCCCTAAATACTCCGTATAATTTTAGTTAGAGTTTAGTTAACAATTAAAGTATTGGTTGCAAGTGGCTATATATAAATTCATGATTTTGATAAATAATTTAGGAGAACTTGCTAGGAAAGAGACAAAGAAAATAGTGTATTTTTAACTTGAGTTTTGAAATAATAGTGTATTTTTATATAAAAAATATTAAAAGAATCGCCTTATAAATTAGGAAGGAACCATCATATTTACATTACAAGGGTTGGTGTAGTTGGTAAGCCGTTGGTTTGTAAACTTAAGGTTACAAGTTCAATCATGATTTTCAGGCGAATTTTTTGGATTTTTTTTCTTTCTAGTTCAGCATTATGTCCTTAGACTGTCCGTAGTGGTATAGTAATGGGGCTCCAAAATGTTGTGTTGTCTGCCAAGTCATTGTTCAAACCACTACGAGTAATTATGTTGGTGCTATAAATTTTCTCCGCCGTGCCCTTAACGGTGCTATTACCTTGAAATCAAAAAGTTTCTTTTATGGAAATTAAATAACCAATCCTTGATTGAAGAACAATTACAAAGATTATATTATAATTTTGAATTCTAAAGAAACAATCCGCTAGGTGTTTAAAAGAGAGAAAATAAAATTATTAATTCCAAAATCTTCATTATGTTAAGACTTAAGACTTAGGGATTAAAAAAGTAAAAATAAAAAATTACAACTTTTACACTATATACACCAACTAGCTTTAGAAACCCGTGTATTACACGTGATAAATTAATGTATAAATTACAATATATAATTTAATAGAAATAAAAAAAGATAATTAAATCTCTTTATATTATGTAAAAAAATGTATTACAAATATAGTCGTTTTATATCATCAAATATATTTGAATTTTAAATCGAGAATGAGTTGTTCTACCATCGGTATACAATGATGAAACAATCCCACTGGAAGCAACATTTAAAACAATGAGGCCTTTCGATGTGAAAAATGTAGCAAAAGTCGTTCACAAAAATGTTATACATTCCAAACCTGATCATAGATAAATAAACACCAGATTTTCCTTTTGAAAACTCTCATGTTGTCCTTATAAACACGTTGTTGTTCAACTATCACAAGAGTCTTATAATAAATATAAAAATGGAAAATTTGTCTATGATTTTTAATACTGAATATTCGTGAAAAAATATTTAAAAAAATATTATAGTTTTCTTCAATACGAAGATGTTTAAAAAAATTGAATGTTAATATACTCTTTAAACATAAACTCTTTTATATATATATTTCAATTTTAAATAAAATATATTTTTGACACGTAATTATTATATTAATATTTTTTTTATATTAAGTATGTTTAGAAAATATAATTTATTGCATTAATAATTCAATCAATGGAGATTGACCAATTAATACAATATGTTGAATTTATAATCATTACTATATTTAGAACCTAGATAATTTTTCTTTTCCATCAATTAAAGAGAAGTGATTTTGAAGGGAATTTGATAATTAGAATTAACCTCAGAATGACATGTGTCAAGAATTATTTTCTTTTATTAGTATATATAGGTGAATAATTTTAACTATTTTCACCATACCAAAAAATACCGAACTATATATTCTATACATCTCTCTCTTGCAATTATAAACCCGAACAAGCAAAACATACCCGCGATGAATGCTTTCGACCCAAATAACCCACTTCAAGTAAACATACATGTCGTGAATTTTATCAAGTATCGATTATTTATTCTTATGTGCTTGTAACTTTTATTATATAAAAATGTACTAGAAATTTATTGTGTGGTTTTATTACTAAAATTATTATGTTTATTAATACTAAGTAAATAAAAAAAGTGATTGAGTAATAATTGCAATTGGTTAAAACTTAAAAGTTAAAACCATTGCACTTCAATTAAGATAGGCTTTAGTGAATTCATTTTCGCCTATATGGCGCCTTGGTGGCATTTTAACTAAACATTTAGTTAAAACCACTAGGACATGTTTGGCAAAACTAGTTGTTAGCTATAGCTGGAAGTTGGTGACTAATGGCTTGAAGCTGGTAATTGTAGCTTTTTAGATATTAATTTATATGTTTGGCAGAGTAGCTGGAGCTTTAAATAAAATGTATAAAAATACAAAAATAGGCATAACTAGTAAAAAAAATAATAGTAAATATATTTATTTTGGAAGGTCATTTAAGTAATCAAAATAGTAAAAGCTTATAGTTCTTTCTAAACGTTACTCGTAGAAGTTTTAAGCTTTAAGTTTTTTCTCCTGACCTAAAAGTTTTAAGCTCATTGACAAAACATTGATTTCAGTTGAGTATGAGCTTTTTCTTATAAACTTAAAGCTAGAAGCTCCTAAAAGCTCTTTGCCAAATATACCCTAATCTTATATCAATTTAGGGTTTTATAGAACACACAATACAAAACTACGCCGCCTCTCTCCCCTCTTCAAACTCATACACACGGCTACCATACCACCGCTGCCGCCTACTGCTTTTCCGGCCGACCACCCACCTTTTGCCTTCCTCCAATCCTCCTGCTTTCTACTCTTCCTAGAAGCTCGAAATTCTTCTTGTTAATTGTTCTTGATGTTGTTAAATGTTAAATTATTTGTTAAATTTTAGTTTTAATTTGTTACTTTGTTAATTCGAAAAAACTATTGAATTATAGTATGTGTTTTTTTAATCTCTAATGACGGTTTTTCTGTTATTATTATTATTTTATCGTATTTTTATTATGTAATGAACTTTGTCGAACCATCGAGTCGGCCTGAACATAAATGGCTCGGGAGAAGCAGGCACAAAATTGACACTACCAAGTGGAATCAAACATAAATGATGAATAAGAAATAGAAGACCATGTATCTTACTTGTTTTGGCCTTTATGACTTTTCACGTGAACCAAAAAGTTTGTTAACTTTTTCAGGTCAAACATTGTAGCTAAAGCCTGACTTGGAAAAATTGTTCATTTGATTTGTAGTGCTAGTTGAAGGACAACTCATTCTAATTTCAAGCAGAGTATATGTGAGACACCCATACATCAAGGTCTCAAAATTCTAACCTCTTTAAGCAATTTCAGGACAGATCACATGAGGATGGGTAAGCAAATCAGTATGGACAAAATAATATAGCAATCATATATACTAAGCATCTAGAGTTACATGACGACACTATTAGATAACTATAAACATTATTAATTAGTTTTTATTTAGTTTTATTATTGTAACATATTTGTAAGTATTATTATTATTTAGGATAAGACTTAGGTTACTTAAGAATGTTGTTGATAAACAGATCGAAAACCCGTCATTAACGGTTTTAACTGTTTAACCGCCACATTCCTTTGTAAACCCTCGTCTATATAAGAAACAACTTCTGAACAATTGTACTCTCACCAAGATCAATCAAATTGTAATATATTGTTTGATGATATCGAGTTTCTAACAAACACTTGAAGTTTCATACATAAAACTTCCAGAATTAAAAAAAAAAACAGAAAACAGAGAAAGAAATGGAATACAACTTCTCACAACAAGATACTCATTAACATCATAACATGTCTTGTGATGGAAAATCTGCTGTAGAATCGTTTTGCTTGAATCACCTTCGAGAGAAGTGCAACAGAATGAACTAAGCAAGAGACCTTAAGACTTAAGGGATTGACTGCTTCAAATAAAGACGCCACTCATCAATATACGCCATCTTATCCGGGTCCATGCTTGGTAAGTCACACGTCTCTAGGCTTTGAATTATCTTTGTAGTCTTACCAAGGAGCTCGGCTGCAGCCTTGACACTTGCCTCTCTTTTCTCTATCACGCTTTCTTGACATTTGACTGTTATGGCTTGCGGTAAGTTAGTGAAGCAAGCGGAGAATATGTCTGCAATCATACCACTTAAAAGGGCAAGCAACTGTTTTTTGGTAAGTGGTTCTGTGTTGCATTTGTCTCTAAACAAGATTGTTTCTGCAATTCGGTACATTGAATTGGCAGCAATCAACTCCTTGGGAGTGTTCACCATTTCTCCATTGACGTTTTCATTGATTTCTCTCACAATATCTCTAGCTCTTTCCGAAAACCAATTAAGAATTTCCGTTGTTGTTTTGCCTCTAAAAGCATCTTTTTCTAGACTCTTGTCCAACCAATTGCGTTTGTGTTCGACCCCGTTCCATAAGATTATAGTAGCCTTTCGAACATTTACATATTCTTTTTCACAGTTGAGGCTTTCTTCCACCTGATGGGTGTATGAAAGACCTTCACCAACACTTCTTAACAAGCTCTTAATTGCATCCTTAGGGACATTTGGGAGAGAGATCGCAAGGCATGTTAAGGTCACTATTGGTAAGCTCCAACTGTTAACAACTTCAACAGAAGGCAGAGGCTGAACAAGATCAGTGTCAAAATTTTGTACTCCTTTGAATCCAGTTGATTGCTTCAGAAGCTCTAAAAGATCCTTGTTTTGTTGCTTCTCAGCCTTTGAAATGAAGGAGTTCATAGAGTTTGATATTCGCGCCAGTGTTTTCTCACCAAGCTCCACCTCATCATGAATATGCAAAACGTAGTTGCTAAGGTTGCTGTCTGTATTGTCAGTTTTTGAGACGATGGGTGGAGTAACCAGCCTTGCCTTCCGTGATTTCCAGCAGTAGACAACAAATATTGGAATTACTGTTGGGATGAGCGATATCAATTTGCACAAAATGACAATTCCCTTTTGAAGTCTAATGAAAAGGCTTATAATTATACCTTTTGTATTATAGATGAGAGTTCTTGATCTACTGCTTGATAGAAGTTGTATCGGACTTTGTTTCCACTCATGCAATTTTTGGGTCCAGTAATTTTCTACCTTGAAAACCGTGAAATGACTCCGGTTGGAAACCAACTTGAAGCTCAAAACCAAAAAACATCTTAATATGGGAGCAATGGCGCCCACCAAGACCCCAATAGATTGTGTTATGAAAATGAGATACATTGACCAGCTGTAGTCTGATTCATAATGATATTGTTCCTCACCGTGCTGAATTATTTGAGATATGAACACCACAAGTAAGTTGAAGACTAGTATAATTACACAAATTACACCAGAAGCAATGGATAAAGGATTGCTAGCCATCACAAATTGAGGACTGCCAGTTTCTGCCATGATCCAGTATCTTCTTACATATTGCCTGAGTTTCTCAGTTTTAGGCATTTGGGTATGTTGTAGATATTGATCAGTTAGTATTGTATTGTTTGTGGTTTGGTACTTGCCTTCTAAAATTTCTTTAGAGGGTGGAATAGTTAGGGAAGATGCAATCATTATTACTAGTAACAAGAGCATCATAGGGGTATAGATGTATGTGAGCATAATGAATTCGAGATGGGAACAGGTCCCGGTCATAAAAAAACTGAAACCGGTTTCAAAGAGAGCACCATTATATATATAAATAATAATATCAACAATCATGGTGATAACGAGTATGGACAAACCTATGACATTCGCAACGAGTGCCCTGTTGTCCATGGCTGCCAAAGAAGGCATAAAATTAGTCATCATTGTGCACATGAAAGCCAAACTTATTAGTTTGGTTACCCCTTTTATTGACGGCTCAACATAAAAATCCATTGGCAGTTTCATGGCGACTGTTATCACTGCAATAAATGCAGCATTGAGAGAAAAATATTTACATGGAAACCAAAATTTTTTATTTCGGAAACCATGCAATAAATCCGCGGCCATGGCAATGTCACAAAGTAATGATGTTATTGTGATGTAGAACCCAATCCACATTGTAGGTTGGTACTTTAAAGTGTGTAACGTAATAATCATGTTTGGAATTTTTTTTGCTGGGTAATGTGTTTAGCTTTGGTGCCAGTGGTTTAAAATATATGGAGAAGGCAAACATCTCTTTATATAACAAGTATATTATCAGAAGTTGCCAAGAAGTTGCAGAGTGCAGACTAAATGCAAGTGATCAATACACAATAGTCATAAATAATTTTGGACTTACACTTTTGACCAGTTCAATGACTTGGACGTGCACTGTAAATGATGGCCATTAGTATTACCAAGAAAGTATAAATAAACACTTGATTGAGATTTTTTTTAAGTTATATAGAAGTAACTGATCAGCAACTCAATTATGCTGCAAAGTTAGTTGCAGTGAAACTATAAGCATATCTTCTAATGTCGCATTTTATGGTCCCTAATGCTTCTTTCTTCAGTAGTGAAAATCCATTTTAACAAACTATAGAACTTGGTTTTGATTTAATAAAATAGGTTCCCTAAACATAATTTCAGTTTACAGTTTATTAACAGTTAAAGTATGGTTGCAAGTGGCTGTATATAACCCATGATTTTGATAAATAATTTAAAAGAACTTGCTGGGAAAGAGACAAAGAAAAAGATGGGGAGTCCTGAATGTTTTATCCCGGTCTTTATTTGTCTCTGTACGTGGAAATTAAGTCTGTGGACCAACACCCATTGACTGACATGACTTGACTTGAGTGTCTAGGGTGCAACTGAGTAGGCCTATAAATGAACCGAAAGTTCGGTGACTGTTCGTGAACCGTTCGGCGTGAAGTTCGTTTATGTTAGTTTATTTAATAAACGAACGAACATGAACAAAAAATTTATGTTCATTTCATTAAATAAACGAACATGAACACATGTTCCGTTCGTTCATTTATGTTCATGAACGTTCATTTATGCTCGTTTATTATGTTCGTTTATGTGCGACACCCATACATCAAGGTCTCAAAATTCTAACCTCTTTAAACAATTTCAGGACATATCACATGAGGATGGGTAATCAAATCAGTATGGACAAAATAATTTAGCAATCATATATACTAAGCATACAGAGTTACATGACAACACTTGAAGTTTCATACATAAAACTTCCAGAATTGTTTATTTTTCTAAAAAAAAAGGAAAACAGAGAAAGAAATAGAATACAAATTCTCACAACAAGATACTCATTAACATCATAACAAGTCTTGTGATGGACAATCCGGTAGCCGTAGAATCATTTTGCTTGAATCACCTTCGAGAGAAGTGCAACATAATGAACTAAGCAAGAGACCTTAAGACTTAAGGGATTAATTGCTTCAAATAAAGACGCCACTCACCAATATACGCCATCTTATCCGAGTCCATGCTTGGTAAATCACACGTCTCTAGTCTTTGAATTATCTTTGTAGTCTTACCAAGGAGCTCGGCTGCAGCCTTGACACTTGCCTCTCTTTTCTCTATCACGCTTTCTTGACATTTGACGGTTATGGCTTGCGGTAAGTTAGTGAAGCAAGCGGAAAATATGTCTGCAATCATACCACTTAAAAGGGAAAACAACTGTTTTTTGGTAAGTGGTTCTGTGTTGCTTTTGTCTCTAAACAAGATTGTTTCTGCAATTCGGTACATTGAATTGGCAGCAATCAACTCCTTGGGAGTGTTCACCATTTCTCCATTGACGCTTTCATTGATTTCTCTCACAATATCTCTAGCTCTTTCCGAAAACCAATTAAGAATTTCCGTTGTTGTTTTGCCTCTAAAAGCATCTTTTTCTAGACTCTTGTCCATCCAATTGCGTTTGTGTTCGACCCCGTTCCATAAGATTATAGTAGCCTTTCGAACATTTACATATTCTTTTTCACAGTTGAGGCTTTCTTCCACCTGATGGGTGTATGAAAGACCTTCACCAACACTTCTTAACAAGCTCTTAATTGCATCCTTAGGGACATTTGGGAGAGCGATCGCAAGGCATGTTAAGGTCACTATTGGTAAGCTCCAACTGTTAACAACTTCAACAGAAGGCAGAGGCTGAACAAGATCAGTGTCAAAATTTTGTACTCCTTTGAATCCAGTTGATTGCTTCAGAAGCTCTAAAAGATCCTTGTTTTGTTGCTTCTCAGCCTTTGAAATGAAGGAGTTCATAGAGTTTGATATTCGCGTCAATGTTTTCTCACCAAGCTCCACTTCATCATGAAGATGCAAAACGTAGTTGCTAAGGTTGCTGTCTGTATTGTCAGTTTTTGAGACGACGGGTGGAGTAACCAGCCTTGCCTTCCGCGACTTCCAACAGTAGACAACAAATATTGGAATGACTGACGGGATGAGCGATATCATTTTGCACAAAATGACAATTCCCTTTTGAACTATAATGAAAAGGCTTACAATTATACCTTTTGTATTATAGATGAGAGTTCTTGATCTACTGCTTGATAGAAATTGTATCGGACTTTGTTTCCACTCATGCAACTTCTGGGTCCAGTAATTTTCTATTTTGAAAACCCTGAAATGACTTCGGTTGGAAACCAACTTGAAGCTCAAAACCGAAAAACATCTTAATATGGGAGCAATGGCGCCCACCAAGACCCCAATGAATTGTGCTATGAAAATGAGATATATTGTCCACTTGTAGTCTGATTCATAATGATATTGTTCCTCACCGTGCTGAATTATTTGAGATATGAACACCACAAGTAAGTTGAAGACTAGTATAATTACACAAATTACACCAGAAGCAATGGATAAAGGATTGCTAGCCATCACAAATTGAGGACTGCCAGTTTCTGCCATGATCCAGTATCTTCTTACATATTGCCTGAGTTTCTCAGTTTTAGGCATTTGGGTATGTTGTAGATATTGATCAGTTAGTATTGTTTTGTTTGTGGTTTGGTACTTGCCTTCTAAAATTTCTTTAGAGGGTGGAATAGTTAGGGAAGATGCAATCATTATTACTAGTAACAAGAGCATCATAGGGGTATAGATGTATGTGAGCGTAATGAATTCGAGATGGGAACCGGTCTCGGTCATAAAAGAACTTAAACCGCCTCCGTAGAGAGCACCACTATATATATAAATAATAATATCAACAATCATGGTGATAACGAGTATGGACAAACCTACGACATTCGCAACGAGTGCCCTGTTGTCCATGGCTGCCAAAGAAGGCATAAAGTTAGTCATCATTGTGCACATGAAAGCCAAACTTATTTGTTTGGTTGCTTTTTCGATCATTGGTAGATGAACATAAAATTCCATTGGCAGTTTCATGGCGACTGTGATCACTGCAATATATGCAGCATTGAGAGAAAAATATTTACATGGAAACCAAAATTTTTTATTTCGGAAACCAAGCAATAAATCCACGACCATGGCAATGTCACAAAGGAATGATGCTATTGAGATGTAGATCCCAATCCACACCGTTGGTTGGTACTTTATATCTTCCAAAGTAGTCATGCTTGAATTTTTATTTTTATTTTTTGCCGGGTAATGTGTTTAGCTTTGATGCCAATGATTTAAAAGATCTGGGAAGGCAAACATGTCTTTTATAACAGTCATATTTTTATCACAAATTGCCAAGAAGTCGCAGAGTGCAGACTCAATGCAAGTGATCAATAGACAATAGCCATAAATAATTTTGGACTTACACTTTTGACCAGTTCAATGACTTGGACTTGCACCGTAAATGATGGCCATTAGTATTACCAAGAACATATAAATAAACACTTGATTGAGATTTTTTTAAGTTATATATAAGTAACTGATCAGCAACTCAATTATGTTGTAAAGTTAGTCGCAGTGAAAGTATAAGCACGTCTTCTAATGTCGCATTTTATGGTCCCTAATGCTTCATTCTTTAGTAGTGAAAATCCATTTTAACAAACTATAGAACTTGGTTTTGATTTAATAAAATAGGTTCCCTAAACATAATTTCAGTTTACAGTTTAATTAACAGTTAAAGTATGGTTGCAAGTGGCTGTATATAACCCATGATTTTGATAAATAATTTAAAAGAACTTGCTGGGAAAGAGACTAAGAAAAAGATGGGGAGTCCTGAATACCAATTATGTTATATCCCGGTCTTTATATGTCTCTATACGTGGAAATTAAGTCTGTGGACCAACACCCATTGACTGACTTGACTTGACTTGACTTGAGTGTCTAGGGGTGCAAATGAGCCAAACCCAAGCTAGATTAGTGATCAGTGCATTTTTAAGTACTCCAATTTTCATGTTAAATCATTTATAAAATGCATTGGTATAATGGTATTGGTACAAATTATATGATATTAAATTATTTTTATAGTTAGTAGGTTATCACGGAAACGAGCTAAAACGATAAAATTAGAGAGACAAGTAAAAACTAATAATCAGCAACCATAATTAAAGCTATGTAATATTAGATCAAGACATTAATATTTATTAATACATGTAGTATATGTAAATGAATATGATGGCAAAAATACTAACAAAGTTATATGGGAAAGATATGGCAAGTTGCAACACATCAAAAACCCCACTAAAACCTATGAGTCGCCGTAATCATCATCATACTCAATATATATATATATATATATATATATATATATATATATATATATATATATATATCCCACTAATAGCAAAACTATGGTAAGGTATGAGGAGGGTAAGATGTAGACAGCCTTACCTCTGTCCCATAGGAATAGAGAGAGGGCTTACGGTGAGACCCCGGCTCGATAGTAGTTTTGCATCAAGCATTGGTCATAAGGCACATAGCACTCGATCACCAGGACACCCGCTGATTGGTACATGCACCCTTGTCTTTCAGCTATCAACGCCACCACATGATGCCTGATTAACCTTCCGCCACTTTTAACGTTATTTTCACGAGATTAGTAAAATAACGTCAAAATTAGTGCAATTTCACTTTTGCCCACCCGAGGGTTCACACATATATACATTATATGCACGCTCCGCAAGCAGGACATTAAAACCTGTAAGTGTTTCTTCCAAAACACCAAGACTTTTTACTTTAAAAAGTTAGATGAAGCACTTTCCAAACCCATATTTGACAGTAATTTTTTCTTCTCACATACGTGTTGTCGTCCGAATACCTCTAAAATATATTCGAAAACCACATTAAATACATCGTGAGAAATTTAAATAGTTCTTGTTAGCTTTTTGCTGAATCACAAAATACCATAATTAAAAGTAAAAAAGACTAGAACAAATGAGAAATTAGAAAATAGTATGCCTATTACCCACTAGAAATTTGATTGTTTTTTGACCGAGTGACTTTTCTCAAATATTCTGACCGATGACTCATAAACCTGTTCTCTCGTTGCTATACTGACTAATGAGGATTTTTCTAGTTGACGCAGGGGCGGATCTAGACTCGTGGTTGATGTATTAATGCCGTGCAATCGTGCTGGATATGATTGGATCATTAGGGATTTCGATTGGGCAGCCTACATATAAATGTATTGCATTGCTAGAATGTGGCTAAATACGCTTGTTTAAACTTGAGTTTTTATATTATTGGACAGCATTTTTAGAATGGCAACTCACGTACACACTACGCTACATTGAATTACACCTTTTGATGATTACGAGGCTTGAACCCTCAATCTTTGGAAAGGCAAAGCCTTATCCAACTCTTGATACGGCCGCTAGTCCATAGGGGCTTTCCCCCACCGAGTAATGTTGAGATCTGCTCTCTTAATTTTTCTGTTCAATCTCAACAATCTTGTAACAATCTTCATTGCACTTGACTTTTTTTCCGAGACATAGAAAGTGGCTCGGGAGAAGCAGGCTCAAAATTTATACTATCAAGTGGAATCAAACATAATTCTAACCTCTTTAAACAATTTCAGGACAAATCACATGAGGATGGGTAAGCAAATCAGTATGGACAAAATAATTTAGCAATCATATATTACCAAGCACCCAGAGTTACATGACAACACTTGAAGTTTCACACATAAAAATTCCAAAAACAAAAAAAACATGATGGACAATCTGGTAGCTGTTGAATTGTTTTGCTTGAATCACCTTCGAGAGAAGTGCAACAGAATGAACTAAGCAAGAGCTCTTAAGACTTAAGGGATTGACTGCTTCAAATAAAGACGCCACTCATCAATATACGCCATCTTATCCGGGTTCATGCTTGGTAAATCACACGTCTCTAGTCTTTGAATTATCTTTGTAGTCTTACCAAGGAGCTCGGCTGCAGCCTTGACACTTGCCTCTCTTTTCTCTATCACACTTTCTTGGCATTTGGCTGTTATGACCCGTGGTAAGTTAGTGAAGCAAGCGGAGAATATCTCTGCAATCATGCCCTTTAAAAGAGCAAACAATTGTTCTTCGTTAATCGGCTCTGTGTTGTTTTCACCACTACGCAAAATTGTATCTGCAATTCGGTACATTGATTTGACAGCAAGCAACTCCTTGGGAGTGTACACCATTTTGCTTCCATTGATTTCTTTAGCTCTATCAGAAAACCACTTAAGAATCTCTGTTGCTATTTTGCCTCTAAAGGAATCATTTTGTAGAGCTTTGTCCAGCCACTTGCATTTGTGTTCGACCTCATTCCATAAGATTATAGTAGCCTTTCGAATATTTACATACGCTTTTTCACAGTTGAGGCTTTCTTCCACCTGATAGGTGTATGAAAGACCTTCACCAACACTTCTTAACAAGCTCATAATTGCGTCCTTAGGGATATTTGGGAGAGCGATCGCAAGACATGTTAAGGTCACTATTGGTAAGCTCCAACTTTTAATAACTTCAACAGAAGGCAGAGGCTGAACAAGATCAGTGTCAAAATTTTGTACTCCTTTGAATCCAGTTGATTGCTTCAGAAGGTCCAAAAGATCCTCGTTTTGTTGCTTCTCAGCCTTTGAAATGAAGGAATTCATAGAGTTTGATATTCACGTCAATGTTTTCTGACCAAGCTCCACGTCATCATGAATATGCAAAACGTAATTGCTAAGGTTGATGCCTGTATTGTCAGTTTTTGAGACGACGGGTGGAGTAACCAGCCTTGCCTTCCGTGATTTCCAACAGTAGACAACAAATATTGGAATGGCTGTCGGGATGAGCGATATCATTTTGCACAAAATGACAATTCCCTTTTGGAGTATAATGAAAATGCTTATTATTATACCTTTTGTATTATAGATGAGAGTTCTTGATCTACTGCTTGATAGAAATTTTATAGGACTTTGTTTCCACTCATGCAACTTTTGGGTCCAGTAATTTTCTACTTTGAGAACCGTGAAATGACTTCGGTTGGAAACCAACTTGATGCTCAAAACCGAAAAACATCTGAATATGGGAGCAATGGCGCCCACCAAGACCCCAATGAATTGTGCTATGAATATGAGATATATTGACCACCTGTAGTCTGATTCATAATAATATTGTTTTTGCCTGTGCAATATTATTTGAGATGTGAACACCACAAGTAAGTTGAGGACTAGTATAATTACACAAATTACTCCAGAAGCAATGGATAATGTATTGCTAGCCATCACAAATTGAGGACTGCCAATTTCCGCCATGATCCAGTATCTTTTCACATATTGCTGGAGTTTCTCTGTTTTAGGCGTTTGGGTGTGTTGTAGGTGTTGATCAATTAATAGTGTTTTGTTTGTGGTTTGGTACTTGACTTCTAAACTTTCTTTAGAGAGTGGAATTGTTAGGGAAGATTCAATCATTATTACTAGTAACAAGAGCATCATAGGGATATAGATGTATGCGAGCGTAAAGAAGTTGAGAAGGGAGTTGCCAGCCATAGAAACACTGGAAACCGTACTGTGGATAACACCATTATATATATAAATAAAAATATCAACAATCATGGTGACAACGAGTATGGACAAACCTATGACATTCGCAACGAGTGTCCTGTTGTCCATGACTGCCAAAGAAGGCATGAAGTTAGCCATCATTATGCACATGAAAGCCAAACTTAGTGGTTTGGTTGCTTTGTCGGTTATTGGCGGAGTAGCATAAATTTCCATTGGCAGTTTCATGGCGACTGTTATCACTGCAATATATGCAGCATTGAGAGAAAAATATTTACACGGAAACCAAAATATTTTGTTTCGGAAACTATGCAATAAATCTGCGACCATGGCCAAGTCACAAAGGAATGATGCTATTGTGATGTAGATCCCAATCCACACCGTAGGTTGGTAGTTTATATCTTCTAAAGTAGTCATGTTTGGATTATTAATTTTTTGCCGGGTAATGTGTTTAGCTTTTATGCCAATGATTTAAAAGATTCGGAGAAGGTAAACATATTCTTATTATAACAGTCATATTTTTATCAGAAATTGCCAAGAAGTTGCAGAGTGCAGAATCAATGAAAGTGATCAACGGAAAATAGTCATTGGAATGTTAGGCTTATACTTTACTTTTGACCCTTTCAATGACTTGGACTTGTACCGTAAATGATGACCATTAATATTTGTATTACCAAGAAAATATAAATAAACACTTGATTGAGATTTTTTAAAGTTATATATAAGTAACTGAGCAACTCAAATTTGTTACAAAGTTGGTTGCAGTAAAAATATAAGCATATATTCTAAAGTTGCATTTTATGAGTAAAAGATGTATAGGCTGAAAATAACTTGGAACAAAGTGGCCCTAGTGGCAAGCCAAGCCCACGTGAGGGGTTCTAAACAAAAGGCAGGACACGTAATTGACCGGAGGAGGGCCCTAATCTCATTGTAACTTTCTCTGGATAAACAGTTCGTTAAGTTAAACAGTAAACTTTGGTTGATTTATGTTTTGGGTTTGTTCTTTATGGTGGAACAACTTGTGTTTGGTTGATTCAGACAAATCGTTTGTGTTATTCGGTTTTTTACATCGTGAGTGGTTTGGTAACTAAGGGAGTATTTAGCATTTATAATTGGGTAATTGGATTGTCGAGTTACTATTATATACATGTATTCAATTATCACTTCAACTAATAAATTCCTATTATATACATGTATTCAATTATCACTTCAACTAATAAATTCCATGACCATGTTTATGTGGTATCCAATTAATCAAACAAGTTTTGTGTGAAACCAATTACCTTAAATCCCGAGGAGGTTGCGTTTTCTTTAAATTCAATTTTAATCTATAATCAAAGTCGTTTTATTTATGACATTGCATGTCCATCCTAGTTTAATTTAGTTATATAACTCTATTGTAAATAGTCAAACGAAAAGATATAATACTGGCCAAATGCTCCTCATGGATAAGATACCCTACTTACGTCAGCTTCAACTTTAGTTATGTTTTTGCATTACTATAACAAGAGTCGTCAAAATGACGTTTCTGGGGAGTTAGTTCTCTTAGTATTATATTGTTTGTTTGGTATATCTTTTTTATTGTTTGCTTTAAGTTCTAGAACTACAAAGTATTTTTATTTTTTGTTTATTCATTTTATTTGTTCGCTTGTACCTTGGGTATTATGGTTTTGTCTGTGCATATATTAGAATCTCAAGTTGAAGATATTACAATGGAAAAAGTTTATTTAGCATGCCGAGTTTGCGGAATTATGTTACACAAGCAATGAGTTCCCATAGAATCAGAAATTGTGTCAGAAATCATTGAGGAGAGTATCGAAAATCATGTGAGAAAACATTAAGGAGGAAGTCTCTTTCTGGTTACAACGTATATCCGAAAGTGGTATTTCTTTTTAGTTATAGTTTGTCTGTCACTGTGTTCCTGAGTCTCATTTAACAAGAAGATGGGAAAAAGGAAAATATGAAAATAATCATGTTACAGAGATTTTTTAAGAAAGGGTGGGGAGCGGAAAGGAGGGAAAAGGCTAGAAGATTTGAGCATATTATCATCCTCCCAAATTGGAGATTATGAGAGAAAATATATGTGTCTAACTATAGCTTCTATCAATTCCTAAATTACCATTATATCTAACTCCATGTAATAGTTTACTTAAAGGGTATAATAAGAAAAATGCATCTTTCTTTTCTTTTCCTCTTAACTCAGAAACACATAAAAATGTTTAATTTCTTTACTTTTCCTTCCTTTAAATTAAACTCAGAAACACGAAATCAAATCATGCATTTTCCTTCTTTTAGCTTTCTTTCCTGTCATAATTCCCCTTCCTTCTTCTCCCATTGTTAAATAAGACTCGAAAACACGGTGTCTGCAATTTTGTTTTGTTTTTGTTATGGGCTTTGGCCCTTTTATAGTTTAATATTTCATTTCAAAAGTTTGATTCATGGGATGATTTTCAAGGGAAAATTTCTAAATTGAATCTTTTGAAGAGACAAAATCTCATTTTGTCCCTTATTTTTTAAGATTCCATAAATATTCATATCAAACTTTTTGGCTCTGGCAAGTTTTAAACTAAATTCGTCAACGTTGACGAGTTTTGTGAGCCAATCAAAATGAGCCACGTGTTTACAAATCCGTCGACGCCAGCAAGTTTTGAACCAAATTTGTCGACACCAACAAGTTTTGAACCAAATCCGTAGACGCCGGCATATTTTAAAAACTATTGACGCCGACAAGTTTTTAACCAAATCTGTTGACGCCACAAAACATGTCAGTGTTGACAGGTGTGGTTCAAAGCATGTCGGTGTCGACAAATTTTGGTTCATACTCTGTTGGGGACGACATGTTTTTGCCACGTGGCAGGTTTTTATTGTCTCACAAACTCGTCAGTGTGAGTACCAAATTGTCGGAGCCGACGAGTTTTGATGGAGATTATTTGGGAATCTTCGAAAAAGGATGGACATATTCGATTTTTCTATCTTTAAAATGGACATTTTGGGAATTTTTCATTTTCTCAAACTAGCGGGTTTACTATTGCACTGTAACAACTTTAAAATAAAGTAAATCTTGACACGATCCTTCTGTTTGAGATTTTTACATATAGGTTCGTTATCTTTTATCAGGATATTAATGTTTACAAAAATAATCCAATTTATAACAATTCAAGAATTTAAACTCAAATTTCTTCTAATGTGATTTAAAAGGTTAAAAATTTGCTATGTTACTTATTATATATCTTTTGAAAAGTGTCCATTCTGTATCAATATAATAAATATCCCCGGTACAAACATTGATGAAGGTCGAACTACTTTTTAAAGTGTTGATAGATCTGTGTCGGTGTTGACCAATTCCTTAATCCATGCTGGCCATACTACAAAAAAACTACGAGAAAATCTCAATACTCCAAGTTAAATGCATACCATTAATTATCACATATTTAAATTAAAATGATCAAATAAACTATTTATAGCCTTTGGTCTTACAACAAACCAAAATAAGAAGCATAGTTATTAATGAAATGAAGTTGACATGAGAGGACTTATCTAAACTATCCATCAAAATCATAGAGATCAATGAAATGAAGTGGACATTAGAGTAGATGGAATGGTCATGAGAAGGGGCGGGGCGGGAAGAATTACAGTTGATGTGGTGTTTTTTGTACTAGTAAGAGCACCACCCTATATGATTAGAGCCGACTCTGAGGGGTGCGGGAGGGCGATGACCCCTAGCCCAATCACCCTGGTAGAATGGAATTTTTTAAAATTTATATATTTTAATGTTTAAACTCAATTACCTAATTCATTTAAACTTATTTTTATAAAAACTTTTTAGGACAATCAAAACTATAACCAAATAAGTCCATTTAAAAATTTAATTGCTTAAACCCGATAAAATAGATAATTTTACTTAATGCCAATTTTTTCCTCGCCTTCAACCTAAAAATTTATAATGATTCTCAGAAAACGGACAAGCGGTCATGTATACGATCTTGTACTCGAGGAACCACTTTGTTATTAGCTTTGGTATGATGGTACCGACTAGTTGAGTGACATGCGTTCCGTACCCCGTAAGAGTCGAATATCTCATCCATCCTTCAAAATCATAAACATGATTCAAGAGCATATAACAAACCTTATAAATACAAGGTGAATTAATAAATTTAGATGGATATACGTAATTTTGCTGTAATCTGATAATAGAGTTACCTTCGAATAACATCATTTTTCCCAAAAATGATAATAATTAAATGATTCGTTAACCAAGCTAATTTAAATTTAAAAGCCTGTTTAAAAAGATTGCTACAAAACAGTTAACAACAACAACAACAATAATAATAATCTAACTATCTATATAATTGCATACCATAAAATCCTATATGTCACTCTTAGGTTGTTCCCCCCATTCTCTAGAGCCACCATGTTGCTTGATTTCTAAATAGAGGCTTCTCATGCATTTGACCTGAATTCACGGGTATGGGTCTTACCAAACCCAGATAGTTTTTAAATGAGTTATAACATCTCATTTATCTATGAAACCCTTTCATAATCAAACAATAATTTTTGTGGGTCATGGGTCTCACCAAACCCGGATAACTCCTAAACGGGTTATAACATCTCCTTTATTTGTTAAATAACCCCTTAATCATCAAAGTATTATTTTCACGGGTTATGGGTCTTACCAAACCCTAATAGCCCTCAAATGGGTTACAATATCTCATTTATCGGTAAACATTATCATCAAACCCTATTTTAATTTATCTCTTTTACATGTTCACTCTACCGTCTTCATAGTCGGTTAAATTCTGATACTACCCACCATTGTCAACTACATTTACATCCCCTTTTTCATTAGACAGATATTTGTGTTCATGTTTGTTTGTTTAAAAAAATCAACATGCACATGTCCGTTTATGTTTGTTCGTTAAAAATCTAAAAACCCCACACATCTCAATTGAAAAAACTCAAACGCTAAAAAATATAATAACAAACTATTATATATGCATTAAATTAAAACTAAACTACATTAAAAAATAAAATAAATCATCATAAAATAGCTAAACGATTAAATCAAAAACTTAAATAAGCCCCGTAACACGGGAGGATCAAACTAGTAATAATAATAAACAAATGTCTTGAGTCGATTTTTAAAAAGATAGAGAGGAAAAACTATAAACAAAGTTGATTTACAAAACCTTTTTTCCTCCTATATTTATGTCATAAATTACTGTAAAACTTTTAAGTTATTTGAACTACTATATATCATGCTATAAAAGTTAACCTTCGAAAAAAACTTTATATCATGCTAAACAGGGGCGAAGCTATGTGGGGAGCGCGGTCACCTCCGATGTATTTTTCTAAAATGTCACCGGCCACTACAGGTTTTTTTATAAATATAATACCCCATCGTTTGTTTTTTTTAAAACCTTGCAATATTTATAAACAAAAGTTACAAAATAGTAGTCGAATATAAATTTGTTTTTATAAATATTTTAGATATTTGCAATTCTTCTTCTAGGTATTCACCCTTAGGGATGAGATCGGTACCGTACCGGTGCCGGTACCGATACCAAATAATTTGGTTCAATACCGGTATTGAAGGTAAAATATGAGATATACCGGTACCAAAAACTCAAAACTTTGGTATTTATTCGGTACCGACAGTACCAAATCTGTATCGATTTCGGTACTGTACCGATATCAATACCGAATTTGCTTATCCCTACTCACCCTTCCTCTCGCATTATCATGAATATTTTAGGTCTTCGTTGTTTAATTTTTTTTTTTGTTTTTTTATTATAAGAACAATTGTTTGAATAAATAAAAAATAATTAGATATATAGATGTCATATAATTGTTTGACCCGACCCGACCCGAATCACCGATACGAACCGAATTGCTGACCCGAAAATTTTTTAGTCCATGACTTCGGTCACCCCCGTGACTAAGCCCAAACTTCGCCACTGATGCTAAATTATATTATCATTAAGCGTTATGTGCGTAAATACTTCAACAAAATGAAGTATTATTAAGCAAAAATTGTGCAAAATTGGTCGACAATAAATATGAATATCTAATAAAGTTTATCCAGCTTTTGTTATTTGACTTAATCAACAGCAATTAAATTTCGATAATAACTTCCCAACTAACTCTTCAACGCTTTCCATGTTCATGCAACATTAATGGGTTAGCGAGTACTTGTGAGTTCGATCTAGTCTAAAGTTGCAAGTTGCTTGGACTACATGTGTGTATAAATGCCGATCCATGTGTTAGAAGAAGAACGCACACATCAAGGGAAAGTGTAAGTAGAAAAATGGGTTTCTCTCAAAAATGGGGTTGGGTGATATTGTTAGGTCTTACCATTGTCTTCCACTTGAGTGCATTGGCTCTTGGGGATGGCAATATTGAAACAACACAGATGGGGTGATGATGATTGCCGCTTTGGTGGTAGGAGAGGTTGTGGTGGTGGCCGCCGGGGAGGTTTTGGA